>NC_056465.1:36665359-36945585 GCF_008729295.1 Plectropomus leopardus
AAAAAAACAAAAAAGGAAAAATAAATAAATAAAAATATATAATTATATGAGTAAATAGATGAATACATTTTCTCTTTATTTAGTATGATTAACTTCTAGTAATTCCGTTTTCTTGTTATCTTTTTCTAATTTCTTGCAGTTTGTACCTGATTNAAATTTATTATTCTATGAGTAAATAGATGAATACATTTTCTCTTTATTTATTATGATTAACTTCTAGTAATTCCATTTTCTTGTTATCTTTTTCTAATTTCTTGCAGTTTGTTCCTGATTCCTTTTTTAGCCATGTTTTCAAAGGGAGTCAAATCAATTTGCTCAGGATTCAAAGCTTTAAATACTTGTGAAAGGCATCTGAATGCGGCACGAGAAAAGTGACGTCAGTCCGGCTTTCAGAGGGTTAAATGACCTTTTAAAGTTAATCACAGTCTGTTCGGGGAAAAAAAGGGTGAAAAAAAGCTCTTTCATAATATAATCTGCTGCAGGATAATTAGCAAAGTAGCTCTCGGAACATCAAATCAGCAATCAGCATCAGATGCTTTGTCTTTGTCTTAAAGCTGTGCGCGCATTTGACCCGATCTGTGATGCTTCTGTACACTCTCCGTGTTATTAATATCTAAGAGAAATATCACAGCCACGAGCAGCATGATTACAGCATTGAGATTTATTATTCTTCAAAGCAGAAAGTATGAAAACCACCTGAAATAAATGAGTTGGACTCTCGTGGCAGCAGCCGGTGCACATCTATGATCCCCGTGTTTATAATCCTTTGTTTTAAAGGTCAGCGCACCACCTCGTTGATATCTAGACGTTTCTTTGAAGCACTAATTGTGTCTACATTCTTGACCACTTTGTCAGACAACTCCACACTATAGAGCGGAGAGACTCAGAGGAGTGTGTGTGAGTGTGTGTGCTGCTTGTTTACTGCGATCAAGATAACAAGGACAAGTCTGTGAAATAACGAAGGCCGGGGCTGATGCAGAAAACACTATATTTTCCATTTTAATGGTGTTTAAGCGTGGAAGCTGGAGGAGAGATAGCTTGAAAAATGTAACTAAAGGATCGGATTCAGTGGGATCCAAATGGCAAGGGTAGCTGTTGGGCATGATGACGTTCCTTTGATGTGAGCTATAACTAGCTTTAAGCTCGGCTCGGGCGCATCACGGCCGCATCCTGACTGATGTGGGGATCCCACTTAGATGAGCACCACTTTGTCGTGCGAGCCAACTGTACCTTTAATTTCAAATTCTCTAATGTCTCAGATGGGACGACATTAAAGGCCCGGGTCATTAGTGTATTGTAATGTTTGCAACTGTGTGAGGCCGACTGTCATCTCTCGGAAATTTGTCATATTCATCGATGCTCTGCATAATGGGATGAGATACTATTTACATATCGGATCAGAATTGCCAGAGGAGAGCATTAATTATTGAAAAACCGACAGAATCAAAAGAGCAGCTTTTTCCTCTCCGTAGTTTGTTGTCTGCACAGACTGAAAGCTGCTCTGCACCCAGTAAACACAATTATCTCAATTTTAAAGACATCACAGGCTTAAAAAAAAAAAAAAAATGCTCGACACAAAGGCCACAGCGTCTTCTGTCGCCACAGTAAAATGAAGGTTTGCCCTTCGTGCAGCACTTCCCCGAACACAGAGACACTCGACTTCCAGTCCGCAGGCCGAATCAGGCCCCTGATAGGATGCCGGGTGGCCCTCCAAACAAGCAACAGAGATGCACATTTGTGCATTATTTTGTAGCAGATAAGCATTTAGGCACAAACACCACCTGGTTACTGTTCACCACCGCTGCAGGTGTGAATCCCACACGCATGAAACAGCGAGGCTGAAGTCACGCGCTAACCTAACACATGGATGTCTGATAGTGAAATCGGCCTAACAGCGTAACACAGTGGCGTGCAGTGATGGCGACGTCTTCACACATTAAACTGATCCCAAATTTCCTTGTTCGTCATCAACGTCGGCTTCTCACTGACTTGAGATCAGCGCGACAGCTCGTAGATGCTGCGTCACTGATGTCACTCGCGTGCGCCTTTACCAGCTAACGTTTACCGCTTACCACCATCAAAACTAGCTATAAGCTGACCGAATTATGTTGGGAAATTGAAATGTCAATACGGAATTTTCAAACGCCCATCGACACAAAATGTGCCGGGCATGTTGGATAACTTTTCATCCACACCTGAGGAGGAACAGGAGAGGGAGGAGCTTCCTCCACCTGCCAAAGCGCCTGATTTAAATGTGTTTAAATTTCTGTATAAATCTCTCTCTCTCTCTCTCTCTCTTTCGTCTGTGAATCAGACGCATGATTTAAAATGCGCACAGTTTAGAGGCCGGTGTGTGCGTAATGGCCCACAGAATAGACCGTCTGCGTCTGCTGAGCTTGGTGTTGCGTCAGTCAGGAGTTGTGCAATCATCATAGTAATAATCTAAAAGTCTTGATTTGAGCCCCACCTGTATATAGCCCAAAAAACTCTGCCGTTGCCACTGCTGGCAGGAAATACAGAATGTAAGAAAACAACCAGTTTTCGTGGCACTATGCTGGCTGGAAAAACAACAGATCGCTTTAAAAAAAGTTTGTTTCGGAAAAAAAAATTTTCCTCAAAAACGCTGATATTTGGTGCCACCAAAGTCTCTGGAAGAGCAGGGACCAGTCAGTGAAAACCACCCGGGCTCAACAGCTGGAACGCTGCTGGGAAACATCATCCAAAGTTGTTAAATACCACCATCAGTGATTTCAGCAAAAGACAGCGACACTAATAGCCACCTTTAATGGCGGTATGATACGCCACTGCACAGCTTCGGTTCGTAACCCGGTGGGAGAGAACCTGTCACAGTGCTAGAAGGTCCCTGAAGGGCGGGCGGGAGAGGCGGAGGATGTGATGTTTTTTGTGTCTGAATGTGATGTTTTTTTGTAAACCTTACCATGTGCCACTTCTGTCTAAACATCCGTGCCAGCGTGCGATTGTTGACGTCCCGGCGTTGGTTTTGTGCTTTTGTTGCCTAAACATAACCACGTAGAGCATCATCCCCCCGCGTGCTTGTGTTGACATCATGGTAGCAGCATAGTCAACAGCAGAGGCGGGAGGGTACGTAGGGCGTAATATGTAGATGAGGAAGTCCACTGCAAAGCGTTGATATGTGACGACGAGGGCGAGAACGTGTCGAGTGTGTCGGTGAAAAACACCCAAGTTCTGCACCACAAACACCGGTGGAAACGCCGCTCAGGGTCACCAACCAGCACCCGGTTTTGTTGTTTGTTGGTGTTGAACTTTGTTCTGCAGCTTGCAGCCATTTTGTTCCTCCATCCATCATCCTCTTCACCTCCTGAGGATAAAGACAACTCGTACACTACGTCACTTTACAGACACTGATATGTTGAAATATGTAAATGTAATGTACCTGTGGTTTGCAGAAATGTACATGCTGGCCTACTTTATAGTTTCACTGCAGTCGTTTTGATACACGATAAACTCGTGATAAAGTCTCACACCTGACTCGTCGTCGCCGCTCTGCACTTTTGGGTTTAGCTGCAATTATTTAATTTTTATGCACTCTCCCTTTGGGGATCATTAAAATTTCATCTTGATCTTATCTTCTTAATCATAATCTGAAAATCTGTTTGAATACGTTTGTAACCTGCTTTTCCACTGACGCAGTAAACTGTGTCTGCTTCACGCCGCACGCTCGGCCTCCTGAAACATACAAGAACACGAGGTAACACGGTGTCCTCGCACACCAGACGGCTGTTTAAACACAGCCATAATGGTCCATAATGAAGTTTGTTTTACAGCACTGCCCCAGTATATACAGTAATTTATATGCATAGGCAGCGGAGACGGTGAGGACTTGAAACTGCAGACGGATACATTTTTACTGCATCTTCCCCGTCCACAGTGTCATCCCCTTAAGCTGCCAAGAGAGTGTAGGGGGGTGAATTCATGAGGGTCTGCTGTAATAGGCTGGCACACACACAGGCACAGCCTGTGGAACCTTACAGGCTGCTGAAGCTGGTCTTGGCATCGCTTTTGGCAGCTATGTGGTTATGTGCTCTCTCGCACTACACATTCTCTCTGAAAAAAAAAAGAGAAAGTTTTAACTAGCTGGTCTTACCGCTCCTTTATAAATGAGGAAGCCTTTGGCATAAATAGATCTACATGTTCATTTGGTATATTAAGAGAGACACACAGTTAAAGAGTGTTCATTACAATTGTAAATTTCTGCCCCCGGGCCCTTAGCCCGCCGCTAGATTACATGAGGTCTATGCTCACGGACAGCGCCTGGCATCTGATTGAGGGTCCAGTGCAGCTAATTAATTTCATTAGAAAGTGAAGTCATCTTCTAGCAGGAATTAATATTTGGAGCGTCATGTTGCTAATTTATTTCCAGATTTAATTAGCTCAGAGAAGAAATGTTGCTTGGGCAAGAGGACTTTTTAATTATCAGCTTGGATAAATTTGAAAATGTTGATGCCTAAGGGTTGAGTTAATTAAAACCTGCATTATTTTAACTTTAATTAGCTCCCATCTTTGTTTTTCTTCACCATATGGCCATGTCCTGTAGTCAAATTTAGTTAATTAAGCTAATTAAGCTAATCATTTTAATTACTCAAGACAATGTGATTGGATAGAGGATGACTACAAGTTTATAGCCAAGTACTTGTTTTTCATTAAGTTGAAGGGACAGAGTTATTTCTGATTGCAGTTGGCAAGCATAGCAGAGGAGTCTGAGAATGAGACAGCCTCTGAGATATTAAGGCTGAAGTCTAATTGCATTCCTTGATTAAAAAAAATATAATAATAATAATAATCTTGTCACCAGCACAGCTCTTTCAGAGGAGAAACGCTTTACTACGTTTAGCTCTCCGTGTGCTGATGTTTGCCCCTTGTTCTCCATCAGATTATTAAATGTCTGTGCTTACTTATGTTTAAAGAGGCTCAACGTCAGAATAGATGCTGTGTTCACTGTGGCGAGCGTGCAGGAGCCACAGTAACAGATACGAAGATGTGCAGATAAAGTGTTGGTTTGACAAACATATCTTCTGATATAGAAAGTCAGCGCGGTCGCACTATACATTTTTTCAGATATGTTACTTTTGTATGTTTTATATGAATCATATTAACATTTATGTTGTATATGAGCGGTCACCGGGAGGTGGAGGATTGCGCGACATTTAAACCCGCTCCACACCGCATACATGAGCAGCACATGTGCATGGCAGACCCTGTTGTTTTTTTATTTTGGCGCGCGTGTTCCGAGTTCAGAGCAGCCACACTGCCGGCGTGAGCAGCGCTGCTCTGCTGCGGCACATCTCGAGAATTGAAATTTTCCTGCGTAAAATGATACTACCACTACTACTACTACTACTAGTACTACTACTTCTACTACTACTACTACTAATAATAATAATAATAATAACAATAATAATAATAACAATAATAATATGCGGCACATCTCAAGAATTGAAATTTTTCTGCGTAAAATGAAAATACTTATACTTCTACTACTACTAAAAATAATAATAACAACAATAAAAATAATAATAATAATAACAATGGGCAGCGCTGCTCTGCTGCGGCACATCTCAAGAATAGAAATCTTGCAGATTTTTTTCTGCATAATGATAATACTACTTTTTTTTTTAGCCTCCAAACATTAGCGACTGACTGCATATCCTGTTTTTGGTCCTCAGTTTGGGTGATTTTTATCGACTGGAGCCTGTCTTTCCAGGCGAGATAATGCCAGAGAAGGTGACTGGTGTTTACTGAGACATCTCAGCACGGATTCTGCTGATATATGATCTTTTAGTTGCCATAAGCAAGTTTTTTTTTTTTGCCGAAGCATAACCACACATTAACCACAGTGATGTTGAAAAGTAAAATTTCAACATATCCACTGCATAAAAACACAGAAATGTAACGTATCAGTGTTTTGCAAAAATGCACAAAGCTAATGTCTTCCTGCTGATGGGTATAAAACATGTGAACCTTCACATCTCTGTGTTTCGACCACAGCAGGGCTCTGAAATTGAATTGTGATTGGGTAACAGACCTGCGTCTGCGATGGGATGCTGCCCTTCCCCTCCATGACCCCTCGGTGCGGGACGGCCGGGGCGTGGGTCTCTGTGAGCCGCGAGCAGCTGTGCGTCAGTCTGGACACAAGCTGGGCCCATCCAGAAGCCCGGCCTAGCTGACAGATGCAGAGCTAAACCCAATAATGAAATAATACTGGGAGACATCATGTCCGTGGTTTCCATCATTGTTAAAAGATTTTGGTAGCGCGTACCCCCACTTAGGTAATTTGTTTCCATGTATAATCCTATTGCTCACTATTAAATTAAACCAACTGGTCATTTCAGTTTGGAGCCTATAAATAAACTGGTTGCTATGAGCGCGGGCAGTCTGTGGGACGTCTCATCTGATTAGAGGGGAAGCACTTAATAATTTGAACTGGAAAAAGGTGACCTTCAGTGTCAGGTGACCTCCGTGGTCTGCCACACATATGGCCCTGCAATATTACTAATGTCTGCTCCCAGTGTGTATTTTTTACAATCCTGATCCAGGACCACTCTGCACAAATTGTTTTGGACAAATGTTGATGTGTGGTGAGACGCCAAAGTGCACCACGCTCGAGCCGTTTACATGGTCAGCGACGTCTGTGACATCGCTGGTCGGGAGAGGCGATAGGCCGCTCTCTGCTCCCGTCAGAGCGAGGCGGGTTAGTCATCGGTGTGTGTGTTCAGGTTTTGGCTGCAGTGGAGGAGCCCTCAGCCGTCTCAGAGTCTCACTGTAACTTAGAAAGCAATCTGAGAGGGGAATTAGTCACCACGTCCCCAACAGGCATTCACCCACTACTGTAACGCTTCTGTCACCACCTGCGTGTCCTAAATCATCACGTCTCTCGCTGCTGCTCCCACCTGCTCGTACTAAGATACTCAGCTCACCTTTCGACCTTCGGCTAAAGATTTTTAATCAGTCACTTGTATTGAAAAATCTTCCCTACATCATATAGACTTGTTATTACCCATTAGGTTTAGAAGTTTTAAATACACCAAAGAAACCCTGAAAGTTTTGGAAAAGTCATGAAATTTTGTTACAAAAACTTAAAAACTATAATAACACATGATGTGTTCAAGAACCATTGGAAATTAAAAGATCCAACAATAATTTCTGTTTTTACAGTTTCTTGCAAACAAATTGTGCCAAAAAAATGATTTTTAAAAAGAGAAAAAATGCCAAAATATTCCCTACAAAAATTGTATAAAGAAAAGGCTAAAATGTTCTCTTCAAAGGCTGCCAAAAACAAAAAAAAAAACTCAACATTTTTTAAAAATAAAAAATATTGGCAAAATTTTCTCTGCAAAAATCGCCATTAAAAAAAAACAAACATTTAAAATGGGCAATAAAATAAACTGTTTTCTTAAAAAAAAAAAATCACCCCAAAAAATTTAAGAAAAAAGATGTTTTCCTTAAAAATCATCAAAATAATAGAAATTGCCAATTTTTTTAAAAGAAAAAGAAAAGCCTAAATGTTGAAATACAAAATCTATCCATTTAAAGTTGTGTGCCCCTCCCCTCAGCCAAAAAACAAAACAAAAACAAAAGTCCCTCCCCAGCGCTTAAAAAATATTTGACATGCCTCTATATTTTGCACATTCCCCTCTCGTCTCATAAATAAACAGTTCCTGAGTTTTATTTAAATATTCAGTGCTAAATGTACTTTCTTTAACATTGACCTCAAAGTCCTGGAAAAGTCCTGGAAAAGTCCTGGAAAAGTCCTGGAAATGTCATGGAAATGTCATGGAAATGTATTGGTAATAAGGTATGAACCCTGATTGTTTGGGAGATTTTGATGGCATGATAAAATAGCACATGAAGAATTCAACCACTTCAAATAAAACAGAATACACTTGTAGCAAAAAGAGAGTGATGTTTGTATAAGTTTTGTCAGTTTACATTCCTGAAAGATTGATTATTATCATTCAAATCATTGTGCATAGTTTTCGCTTAACAAAGACTAATAATGATAAAATTTCTGATCCAGTCATGTTAGAAAAACAGATTAGTTTGGCCCTCTGTCCGATTAAAGCTCCTCCACCGGCCAAGAAGAGCTCGGTGAGAAGCGGCTTAATAGATTGAGATGAAAGCGGGAAGTCATGGAGGCCTCAACCAGCAGAGAGCGAGAGCATCTGCTCAAAGGCCACCTCCCCACGCCCGGATCACCATCTCCAGAAGAACTCGGGCATGGAGCCTCCATCTCCACAGCTCCACGCTAATTCCAGTGCCCCCGCCACACGCAGGCTAATTAAGGCCATGCATTTATTTATGACTGAGCTCATTAAACAGCGAAAAAGATGGTCGCCGCTCTGAAAACACATTAGTCCCCGAGGAAACTGCCTGTGAAGTCGCTCTCCTCGGGCTGTTTCAGGTCACAGATTCTGAATCTTTGTGACATATGAAGAAACAGGGAGCTGTAAAAAAAAAACAAAAAAAAAAACAAACTTGAGTTCGGAGGCGGTGCAGTGATGGTTCAGGACATTCTTCAGGGTATATTTGAAGCTGCTTGAACTGGTCCCATAATTACACGTATAGGTCATTGACCGGAGGACGAATAGAAATTCATTTTCAGGTTGTTTTTTTTGCATTTTTATCTTCGGGTATTTGAACTTGTTGTTCTTTACATTCATGATTTACCTCCTTTAATATAACATGACATCTGCAGCAAGAAAAAAAAATGACACTCTGGGCAAAACTGGCAGTTATTAACGGACATAACTCAACACAAAATGCCTCCACCCTCGAACACGAGCCGCCACCCCCACTCTCTGTTTTTTACATTACTCTGGTATTTAAGTTAATTTAGGATGGAGGCAGTGCAGAGCTGTGAAATCAAAGGCAGAGGAGATCCCTCAGGTACATTTTCTGTCCCTGGAGGGCTTGTCTCCCTGTGTGTGTGTGTGTGTGTGTGTGTGTGTGTGTGTGTGTGTGTGTTTAAAGGGCATAGACACAGAGATCTTACGCAGATCCTTCTCCCTTCCTTGTAATTGCAAAGATAATGCCATATCACACAATCCTTTGCTGAGACAACTGGCAACTTGATTTAGTGCTCTTTAATGGCTCCGACTTTGAAGACTCTGAGAAATTCGTCGTTTCTACTCGTGTTGAGCTCGACTTTTTCTTTTCTTTAGAAGAGACTTGGTGCAGATTTTTTCTATCTCTTTGCAGTTATTATTAACAAAAACTTGCAGGAGTCATAAGCTAATAAACACTGTTTTTTCTGGTTGCTGTACAGATTTTACTAATTTAACTGAAAATCGCTCATTCATCTGAATAAATATTTGAAACTGGGACATTAGCTGCCATTAAAAAAATTTTTTTATATGGATAGATACAGGATTTGCACAGTCATGAAAAACCTAGAAAAGTTTTGGACTTTGCAAAGAGCAATTTCCAGGCCTGGAAAAACTTTGGAAAAGTCATGGAAGTTTCCCAAACCTGTATAATGTGTCCACAGACCGTCACAAATGTGAAAATCCAACAATAATTTCTGCTTTTACAGTTTCTGGCTGCGATAAATGGTGTAATCTAGGTGATGCTGAAAGAAAGCATGCCCATAAATTGGGTAGGCATCTTTTAATATAAAATTTTAAACAATAAAAAAAATGCTAAAATGTTTTCTTTAAGAATTATGAAAAAAAGCCAAATGGTTTTTCTCAAAAATTGCAAAAAAACCAAAACAAACATTACAAAAAAATTGAAAGAAAAAAGCCAAAAATGTTTTCTTCATAAACAGCCAAAAAATGCTAAAATGTTTTCTTTAAAAATTGCTAAAATGTTTTCTTCAAAGATCATTAAAACATTTTAATTAAAAGAAAAAAATCCATAAAAAATAAATTAAAAATATTTTCTTAAAAAATTGCCCAAAAAGTTTAAAGGAAAAAAAATGCCAAAATGTTGTCTTCAAAAATTGCCACCCAAAAAATTAAGGGGAAAATACAGAAGCCAAGATGTTTTCTTCAAAAATTGCCCATATTTTTTAAAAGACCAAATTTATGTCTCCAAAACATACTTTCCTTGGACTTACCAAATCTGGGTCTGCCCTCACGGTTGCCATACACCTTTCGTCGTCTGGTTTGACTGTTTTTTAAAGCATATTGTATAAATTGTCAATCAGTTCTGTGTTACACCTTGAGTCTTACTTCAGTCCAGCCCATCACCACACA
Source organism: Plectropomus leopardus (assembly GCF_008729295.1). NCBI lineage: Eukaryota > Metazoa > Chordata > Actinopteri > Perciformes > Serranidae > Plectropomus > Plectropomus leopardus. Next base: position 36,675,595 of record NC_056465.1, read on the forward strand.
TTTCCCTTTGTTTTGGAATTTAGGGCCAATAGACCTTGTTTGCATAAGTATAAAAAACATATTTTGACAGCAAAGGATTTTGTTTGAGGTCAGAATGAAAAAAAAACACTGTATAACTGGAAAAATATTGTGTAATTCTTTTACTACTCACAAAAAATACTTCAAAGACATTTAATAATCCCTTAAAATCTGCATGCCTACTTTTGTATTTTTCACTCGGTATTTGGGTGAAAGTGCCGAGAGCACCATCACGCCGTGTTTGCGATGCTGCAGCACAGAGGGGCTAAAATCAATCCGCAGGGTTCCCGCTCAGCGCTTCATTTTAGGATGGCTGATAAACAACAGCATTTGGTGACCTTTTGGTGTTCTTATGGGGGATTTAACCCCCTGCTCAGCGCTGCAGCACGCTGGTGGCTCCAGCAGACTCCAGCACGGCGTGCGCTCAAACTCAGATGGGACTTTTTTTCTGCAAGGCTTCACAGGACGCCTGCGCACAACGCGATGACATCACACGCCGAGGTCGACAGTGCGAGACCTCCAGCGTGAGGGTGTTTTCGGCTCATGACAGACAGTGTGTGGGAGTGCATTGTGTGTGTTTGTGTGAGTGTGAGACAGAGAGAGCGGGGTGGGGGGAGTGGAGGCGAACTCTCGGCTCTCTGTAGGATTCTGGGTAAGATGCTTTCAACAGCAGACAAACTGGTTCTGCACTTACTGCGAGAGGAAGCTGAGTGTTTAGAGTACTCAGCCCACTTAATGCATTATTATTGTTACGACATTCTTGAGGAGAACGGGGGAAAATGGAAGAAGGAATGCTTTTCAAGAGTCAAACCAGTTAAAGGGTGGCTGTGTGTGTGTGTGTGTGTGTGTGGGTGTGTGTGTGTGTGTTTGTGTGTGTGTTTGTGTGTGTGTGTGTGTGTGTTAAAGTGTGGAGTATCTCATTCCTATTGTATTTATGCTCCTTTTTTTCAATATCGTCCCATAAAAGCCGCCTGAGCCCAGACGTCGTGTTTGTAATATTCTCTGGTGAAATAAACAGAAATGTCAGCGGCTCCTTTTCCCTTTAGCATATTTATTTATTTTTTTAAGAGTTTTTTTTAAATGACGCAGTTATTTGATTAAAAATCAATTAAATGTCTTTATCTTGTAACAGTCGCTCCTGACGAAAGTTTTGTTTAAGGTCTGGGTGAAACAAAATTGAGATTTTTCTTTAGAGACTTTGTAAATATTAGAAAGTACTCATTAAAAATGTGTGAAAAGACGTTTTCTACAAACAGTAAAGCGCCCAAATTAGTACATATCCCACGTAGCCAATGCGCTGACGGGTACTAAGAAGGAGCGGGACTTTTTCCTGGAGATGCATGTTTGTAATTGTGATAATTTTGAGTGATTTTAGGGTTCATCCTCTCCAGGTCTCTTTCTTTTCCTAAAACTACCCACAGTAACTTTCACCTGAACCTTACGTCCGTAACTTTACGTTAGTTAAGTGACAAGCGGCGTAAGGTTGTTCCAAAGGGCCACAGTGCATGTAGTTATTGGCCCTTGTATGTGCTTGTTACTAGTTAAGTGCATAAACTAGTTATGATCTTATGGTCTCAGCACATGATCCAGTAGAGTTGACACTGAATAACATCAACACACACAGTACCCAAAAATCATCACTGCATGAATGTAGGCTACATGACAAAAATACCAAAGAAAAGAAATAATTTCATTGAATGGTTTATTTAAGTTTCTTTCTAGTTTATGTATATAAAGGAATCTATTTTATAGGATATTTTGTTATAGAATGCTAGGACGATTTTTTTTCTTATTAAAAAAGAAATTGTTAATTCTTCACTCAACACAAGTGTGTTACTAAGGCAACAATCTGAATTAACACAGGTGCTAACATATTGTTTGAGGGCCCACTCTATGGGCCCCCATGGGCCCCGGTTTTATCTTTTTTTTTTTTTTTTTTGCATTTTTTTCCCCAAAATCTGTGGGCCATTTCTCATAAGGTTCCTCTTCTCATGTTTTTGGAGAAAAAAAAAACATAAAAAAAACCCAAAACAAACAAAAAAAAAAGAAAAAAGAAATTTGCTTCAGTTTCAAAAACTTAATAGTCAAGACTTAAAATCATTGAAAATATATTTTCCCAGCTGATTTAAAAAACAAGAGGAGGGTAATTAGAAATATAGCCCAAAAAATAGATCAAAATACATAAATACATGTACACACATGCATACATACCTAGTATGTGTATATACATGCACATGCATGTACACACATAAACCAATCAACTACAAAGACTGACCAAATATCTTAAAGTCATTCAGTATTTATATTTGCTTTAAGAAAAACAGGAGACCTTCTGCACAGTAACTGTGAGTGAATGTGTCTTTGAGCAGATGAGTCCTGAGGGCAGGAGGTGCTTCGTTTCTCTCGTTGCATTATGAGTGCATTTCCACTGCGAAGGACATCTGAGCGTAAAGTGAGCCTCCGTTCGTCAGGAGGTGAGCCTTTTAACAGTAAAAAGCAGAGCTTCACACCGCTCCTTGCACCACAGTTCACAGCATCCATAATGGAGAGGATAGAGTTACCTGCTACTTTGGGACAAACACGACTGCCAATAATTGCCTCACCAATATTTGCATGTCCTCCTCTGTGTTACTGAACACCGGGCTGAGTAACTGAGCACCCCGGGCCAGGCACTATTTTAAGTTGTTTGCTGAATTCCACGGTGGCTGAAACAAGACAAATATGAACCACATTTCACACCATTATGGCGTTTAAAGGAGCTTCAGGTTTCACTGAAAGCTCAGATCGCGTCTCGCTGAACGCCGTGCTCACACACCGACACTTGACCAGAGTCTAGACCTGCCTGAGGTCAACTTCTCTGGAAAATACGCCATTTATTCATACATCTGATATGTTTATTAACCCTTTGAAACCTGAAAACATTAACTTGAGTCCTTCCAAAAATATGTGACGAAGGTAATGAGCAACTTAAGAGGAAATGACCCAAAAATTAGCAAGAAATTAGTAAAAAAAAAGATCCAAAAAATTAGTAAAAAGTAATAAACAAAAAGAAACAAGGAAGTTACCCGAAAAATAGTGTTTTAAAATAATAATAATAATTCAGTGACATAATTTTAAAATTTTAAATACATATTTATGATAATTATAAATATAGTTTTGTGGAGAGTTTTGCCTAGCATTTAAAAAAAAACAAAAACGAAATTTCCTTAGTCTCTCAATTTGCGGGACATTTTTTTGTTTAGTTGCTTATTGCTTTTTTTTTTTACCAAAAAAAAAAAAAAACAGTATTTGTTTTTTTACCCATAACATTATGATAATGAATATTTTCTCTGACATTTTTTGTAGTTGTTTTTTTTTATATCCCTCTTTAACATAATTTCTAGGTATTTTTCTTCATTTTTAAATCTTTTTTTATTGCAATTTGTGGTGCATTTCTTGCCATATAGCTCATTGCCTTTTCCCCATGTTCAAGAAAGAAATATAACTATTTTTTTCAGGTTTTAAAGGGCTAAACAGCCTGTGAAAGGCATCTTAATGCAGCACAAGAAAAATGTCCATCCAGGTTTCAAACGGTTAAACACCCTTGTATCCTAATGCTTTGACCTACATTCATTATAATCAGAAAAAACTGGAGTGTGGTGCTGAGACACATGCCTTGCCCAGGTTTTGTCAAAATCTGATAAATGGTTTATGAGATACAAGTGAACAAAGGAACAGACTAAACCCCTTGGACCTAATCAGTGTAATTACAGAGATGCTGGAACGCGATGGTGAGATGCATAATTTTCACAGGTTTTGGCAAAATCTAATCAAGACTGGCCAAGAAAACAGATGGATGGATGAGCCAATGATGGAACAAATAAAGAAATGAAAGTTGACTGATGGTATGGAAGAAGTTCTATTTAAGAAATTCAGGAAATGGCCAATAAACAAGTTTCTGTTTTAGATACATCCAAGGAAACATGAAATGAAAAAATAATGTTTTATACTTTGTCAGTATATGGCTCAGTTAGCTCTCTGCTTTAGCCAGTATACAAGTGTTAGCACAGTGGTATTCAACTTACGGCCTGCAGGATAAATCTTGGCCCTGACAAGGTGCTGTGTGGACCCCCAACCATTTTCTAATTCACTATAAAAATAAGATGATTATACATAGAGAGAGCATAAAACAGCATCAAAATAGAGCTTGTTGATCAAAAGATGAGCCAGTGGAGGATCCCCACACCCCCCACAGAGGTCCTAACTAAGCCCTTAATGTCCTAAAATCATAGGAACATCCAAAAGTCCTACAGATGTCCTGACATCCTAAAAAAAGTCCTAAAATCCAAGAAATGTCTTAAAATCCAAGAAATGTCCTAAAATCCAAGAAATGTCTTAAAATCCAAGAAAAGTCCTAAAATCCAAGAAATGTCCTAAAAGCCAAGAAATGTGCTGATAGCCTGAAGAACATGCTGAAGTCCCACAAATGTCCTAAAATTCTAGGAACATCCAAAAATCCAAGAAATTTCCTGAAATCCAAGAAACGTCCTAAAATCCTAAAGATGCCCCGAAATCCTAGACATGCCCGGAAATCCTAGAAATGTCCTATAATCATACCACCCTAAAATCCTAAAAATGTCCTAAAGTCATACCATCCTAAAATCCTGGAAATGTCCTAAAATCCCATAAACATGTAAGGGGCTCTTTAAGGCACTTCCACGCTGGCTTTAATCAGCTTCCTTTATGTCGTCTGTAGTTAATGAACTAATGAACACAGTTTTAGACAAAAACAGCCTTTCTCCCAGATCATAAACCTGTGACTTCGTACCATAATTACGTCTATAAAATGTGTGGAAGTTATGATCATAAAGCATCTGGAAGGTGTTATGTTTGTTTCTGATACCCTAAAGAGAGAAAAAAACGGTTTCTGAACAAAATTCCTCCATAAAAAATCCTCCCGATCACACTGAGATAAATCAAAACCACGCGGCAGAGCGAAGACATAAACTAATTACAAATAAATACAAGGTGACTAATCATAAGTAATCCAGTTGTGGATCGGCAGGCTCCCCGGTGAGCAGGAAGGAGCTGCAGTGATTTCCCTCAGGCCGACGTGCCGTTAAGTGAGCTCCATTGTTGTGGGTGAGATCCATTAGCCCTCACATCAAAGTAACTCTTCACATATGGATTATATGTGTTTTAATCATTTCTGCAAGTCTGCAGCTGACCTATTTGACTTGTTCAATAAGTCAAAAAAAAGGGAGACGTATAAAATGTGTGTGTGCGTCACGTGTGTGCAGCTTATTTGTGTGTGTGTGTGAGTAAACGGCTTAATGGAAGCAAGCGGATTTCATAATGTAAAAGGCCAACGTTAGCGTAGCACGAGATAGTGTTGTTATGATGTGGATTACACTTAAAAGCAAAATCAAACCCAAAATCAACTTAAAGGATAATTCTTTAAAAAAAAAAAAAAAATCCGATACTCAAAAGGCTTCTTTGGCCTGAGCGTTGTTTAACCCTTTGAAACCGGGACGAGCATCAGTTTTCTCAGTGTTCAGGCACCTTTCACAAGAATTTAAACCTTTGTAACATTGGTTTGATTTCTGTCAAAAGAGGCAATGAGCACCTTGGCTTAAAATGTCCAGCAAACTTCAAGGAATTATTAAAAGTTGACAAACAAATGACTTGAAATTGGTTTAAAAAGAAAGAGAGAGACAAAGATTTATTAGAAAATTATCATAAAACCAAGAGGCAAATTTCCAGAAAATTATATTTATAATTATTATAATTATTTATTTAAATTAAGTTATAGAAAAATAGAAACATTATTATTATTATTATTATTATTATTATTATTATTATTATTATTATTTCTGTTTTTTATTATTTGTACTTTTATTTTTTTTGTTGCTAATTTTCACTTTTTTGCTTTTGTAACTTAAAATTTGGGTCATTTTCTTTCCAAAGAAATCAAGCCAATATTCTAAGGTTTCAAAGGGTTAATAAGCAGGTTACAGCGGAGAGCACAGTGTCTCGCCTCCTGAGTATAAAACCAATGAACGACAACTGTTTCATAACTCATATCATCCCAGAAGACCTTAAATCAAATAAGTGGTTAAGCTAAATTATATTTAAAAAAATATATACTGTTATTATTATTAATTATTTTCTTTTTTTTTAAAAATATTTTTAAATTTTATTTCCTTTTTTCACTTTTCTCTTTTTTTGGTTTTAATTTTCACATCTTTGTTTTTGTAACTTTTCACTGGTAGCTTGTTAACATTTGGGTCATTTATTGTTAAGTTGCTCAATGCCTTCTTTCCATGTTTTTGAAAGAAATCAAGCCAATATTTTGAGGTTTCAAAGGGTTAATAAGCAGGTTACAGCGGAGAGGACAGTCCCTCGCATCTCGAGCATAAAACCGATAAACGACAACTGTTTCATAACTCATATCATCCAAAAAGACCTTAAATCAAATGAGCAGTTAAGCTAAATGAGGATGATGTGTTTGATGCATTTCGCAGTCGTCTAAGCATTAATACATTTTGATGATGTTTACATAGATATTCCCCCAAAATTCCTGTTCTAAGTGGTTCATAGAAGCTCCAGCCAAAGCTCCATTTAAATGTCACGAGAAAAAAAAAGCAGAATTATCCCTCGAGATTGTTTTTTTCGTAAATCTGACCATATTGCTTTTGTACATTTGCAATGATATTCAGCTCCAAGAGAAGATGTGAAGTTCTCTTTGACGCAGTTTTGTCTTATTTATTTCAAAAACTGCAGCTTTTTTATATTAAATTTGCTAAATGAAGGCAGTTGTTTCTTTATCACTGCGCCCCCGTTTAGCTTTTTTTTTTTTATCACTTCTCATCTTCATGTGTAAAGACTGTGAGTCAGGCCAGATGTTGTCTTGGACTCGGATCTAAAAATTAGTCATATTAAACCAGTTCCAGCATTATTCTTTTAATATTGCGAGAGTGAGGAGACTCTTGTCCAAACAGGATCTCGAAAAATTAATCCATGAATTTACCTCGAGCAACTTGGAAAGCTCTGAGTCAACTGCAACATGTTCTCTGAGTGTTTGAACTTTCGACCACAATGAGGTGCCTTACGCCGGTTTGCCGTCTGTCTGGTCACTTTTGGCTTGGTTTGAATTTTTTCCGAAAACGGGAAAAAAGACAATCAGCAACTTGGCAAGAAACATTACATAAATAATTAGAAATGAATAGAGTAGAGACCTATATTTAAAATGATTATACTTATATATATGTCAAATTAATTTCTTCAGGATTCCTTCAGTTTAAGACAAATGGGATTAAATACCTTTTTAATGCCATTTGGAAGAAAATTTAAAACCAATTTATGAATAGTCAAAACTGAAATGTTACCTGACATCAGTAGGCAGGTTTCCATTACAGATTTGTACCAAATTTAAGTGATATTTTAGAAATGTGGATAAAACAAAATTGTGTTTTGGCGTTTTGGATGTGTCATCGTCTCTGAAGCTGTGACACATTTCTCCTAACGGAAATAATTTGGGCTTTTGATGGTGTTTGAACATTTTCATGAGTCAGAGCAGAAAAATCACAGGCGTTGTTAATAATATTTAGGACGGCTCTGTTGTATTCGAGTGTCTCTGTTGTTGGCTGGATTTGTAGCGTTTTCTCTTGCATTTGTTTTTTGGGGTTTTATTGCATAATTTTGTTTTTGCAGCCTGTTTGCTGTTGAAATGCTTGTTTTGGTTTTCTGCAGTGAGTTTTTTTATTCGCAGCATGTTTCTGTCGTATTTGTTTCTGATTTTCATCTGTATTTTGGAGGTGCATCGTTTCGGAAACTGCAGCACGTTTCTCTCAGTGGAAATGTGTTTGGTTGTCGTAGCATGTTTGCCCTTGTCGGCCTCCGTACATTTTGACTAGTCTGAGCAGAAAAATGTGTTGCTGCTGTTGGATTTGTATTTATGTTGGATTTTTAATGCGTGTCTTGGAACGGGCATCATCACTGAAGCTATGGTGCAGAAATGTTTTGGACTCTTGATGGTGTCTGATTATTTTCACGAGTCAGAGCAGAAAAATCACAGGTGTTGCTAATAATATCAAAGACGGCTCTGCTGTATTCGAGTGTCCCTGTAATGACAGTGAGCAGCTATACAAGGACCCTGATGTTTGGCTGGATTTGCAGTGTTTTTCCGCTGCATTTGTTTCGGGGTTTGTGAGTTTATGCTTTTGCATCGTTTTGGTTTCCTGCAGCATTTTCTTCATTTGCTGCACATTTCCTTGTATTGATTCTGCTTAGGATGTAGATGTTGACACTTGGGTTGCAAAGCAAGCAAGACTTTTTAAAATTAACGATGGAATAATTGATTAATCATTATTTGATAAAACCAGAAAAACTGTGCTTATTTTACAACAATATCAAATGCATTTTTTTTTCTTAAATCAAAGCTTGCAGCAACATGTTGCATATACTCAATAAATCCATCAAATTTCACGTTTGATTCAATCTTTATGACTTCTTATTGTCAGTTTACTGTAATTATCCTGAGCTGATTCGTTAACTATTTGCTGTTATGTTGACAAAATATACAAATACATCCCGTCCAAATTTGGTGATATTCTGGTCATTATTTCCAGAAATACATGAGAACCCTACAATCCAAACATCAACCACATAAACTCATTTTGCAGCAAAATATTTTCTCTACAACCATCCATTTAAAAAAAAGACATATATAAGTCTTTGTTCGAGCTAAACTAAGGCCTTTTTTGTGGATTTCTTCCTCTGCTAATAGATTTTAAAGAGTTGTAGACAGATCTAAAGTAATGCACAACTCCGCTTCAGCGTCCAACAAAACAGACAAACTGTAAAAATGTGACTCATATCCAAACGAGATGATTTAAGAAGAACTGGCGTTCAGCACAGATCACTTTCTTCTAGCGTTGCAGTATTTTCGGCACATTTAAATGTGAAAACACTAATGTCTATTTACTCTTTGGTCCGTTTCCGTCTTCTATTGGAGCTGATTTCTGCATCTTCTGTACAGCAGCATTGTTTCAGCCACAGTGGCGGCGGCGGCGGCGGCGATCTCATGAGGGGCCCAGACTCCGCAGATAAGCGCATCAGCCATTACCGGGTTCCTCCTTCAGACCTATTAGGTCTTGCAAGGACTTCAAACACCAATTTGTTCTGCAAATAGCCCATTCAATTTGTGCCTGCCAGAGAGAGACACCTCTCTCCCTCTCTGCAGTAATTGAATCTTCAAAGGGACATTTTCCTCTATTTCTGTCAGGTATTAGAGTGATGAATAGCAAACGGTCATTTGAACAGAAAGAGAGGATACATGTTTATCCATTTTCAGTTAGACGCTCATCATGCGCCTCGATGATTGCCGGGCTGGAAAGTGAATGACAGCGCTGCCAGATGTTCAATAGAGGGGATGAAATGGTGCTCTCGAGGAGGCGTGCATCGATATCAGGATAAATTCTTGGGCACTTGATGAACTTGTAATTATGTAACTCGTGAAGATGCAGCTGAAATGTTTAATTAGTAAAAAAAAAAAAAAGATAACATTATCAGAATTCAAGCGAGTGATGGAGAGTTTCAGCACTCGTCCATTCTTGAGAATTGCCACAAATCAAGTGCTACAAAAATTTTTTTTAAAAAATAAAAATTTTTAACTTATCAACACAATAATATATAGAGCTCCTAGAGGGACATGGAGGAGAAAAAAATAGATGGAAAAAAAAAACTTCCTAAAACCTTTTTGCGTTCTCCTGAGCACTATTTTTTTTAACCATACAGTTTTTCTCCATCTATTTTTCCCCACCATCAGTAGTTTTATCATCATCTATTTTTCTCTGCCATTAATGATTTTTTCATTATCAATTTTTTTCGCTGCCAAGTTTTCGTCATCTAATGTTTTTTCATCATTTTTTTCACCACCCATTTCTTTTTTCCCCCCAATGTCCCTGTAGGGGCTTTGTACTGATTCCATTTCTGGGGTGAAATATCATTTTTGAAGGATTTATAAAAAATTTACAAGATTACCGACAAATTTGTTTTTAAAAAAGAGGGGAGGATTATTAGAAAATTTCCTTACAAATTGTGCAAAATGTCCAGGAAAAATAATTTTAATAATTTCATCTATAAAGTAATGTTGCAGAAAAATATAATAAAATATTTTAAATAAATACATATATATTTTTATAATTCAGCACCTTTTTGAAGTCATTTTTTCCTTGTTTTTTGCTTATTTTCACGTAATTTTCTTCTAACTTTTTTTTACTAATATTTTGTCAAGTTTTCATTGGGTTCTCCCCATGTTTCCAAAATAAATCACACCAATTTGCTAAGGTTACAGAGGCTTAATAGTGACGACTTGGGTCTTTTAAAATGCATTTTTTCCAGTTGAATTGAAGAGTAAAAAAAAAAAGCGTGCAGATTCTGAAGCTTTACAATGAATTTAAGGAGGCCTTTAAATCTTCCATATTTTTATTAATTAAATACACCATACTGGAGCAAATGTCTCGGAAAATATCACAAATAAATTTCTCTTTCATTCAGCATTTATATGTTGGTGATGATCTCTACATTACTGACTATGAGCAGGTTTCTTCTGTTTGCGATGGGTTCAGGTCTGGGTTGCACTTGGGGGGGGGGGGGGTGCGGAGGGTCGGATGTACTGTAGCCACGCCGGGACAACGACATTTACATGCATACTGTACATACATGGTAGTTTTACAAATACACCAAGAAGAGTGTTCATGATTTGTTTTTCCACAAAAAGCCACAGATTTTTTTTAAAATTTTAAACCCCATCTTTTTCTATATATACCACCAAAGAAAAAAAACACATTCCCCTTTGACAACACTTAAAATATATAAAGTGGAAACACCATGTTGTTGGGAAATGAGGATAGAAAAGGAAGAGAGGAAAAATGAAAAGGTCCCAGGTTTTCCCCCAAAATGTCTTTAAACAAATATGCAGAGTTGAAAAGCCTGCATCTCTTCCACATCGTTAGTCTCTTCCCCCTCACAACATCCTCGTATGTGTTTTTCAATTTTCTCTTCCTCAAGAGTCCCCTCGGAGTCGCCTTTTTTTTTTAATTCCAAGGTCACGGAGTCCTCAGCGTCCCTTTTCAGGTGCATTAAGTGCAAGTATCCTCCCGTATTTGGGGAAAAGCCAAGGTCGAAGGCTGAGCGTTGGGTATGGGCTGCAGAAATAAAAGTCAGGTGACTGGTGGGGCGGGTGGAGGGTTCCTTTGGGGCGGAGGGCCTGGGAGCACAGCTAAAAGGCCGGGGTGCTGCTGATCCACGCTGTCTCAGGTGACGATGAGTAAGGGCTAAAATGAAGGCACACATCCTGCTTCCTGCACGGCTCCCGCCTAACACACCTGAGGAGTGAGGGGGAAAAATACAATTTTAAAAAATTAGGGGATAATTGGGTACATTTACATGCACACTAAAACCCCACAAACATCTGGCAAACATCTTTTTAACCCTCAGGAACTGTTTGGCGCATTTTTACCTATTTTTCGGTCTTTATTTTTTTTGATAATTTTGGCTGTGTTTATGCAAGTGGCATACATTTTGGCAAGATTGTGTATTTTTGTTTAATCTTTGAATTTCCAGCTCAGCTCATGCAATAAGTTTAAAATACACTGTGAAAACTAGATTTTTACATTCAGACTTTTAAATGTTAAAAATGCACCATTGAAACCCATTCAAAGTGCAACTTTTCAAAGCATAAAAATCATTTTTAATATTTTCCACCTGTCTCTACTCTGCATATAGTATACTGAAAATAATTCATTTTTTTGTGGCATCATGACAAAAACTTGGCAACTAAAGGCATAAAATTCAGAAAATATTTGATATTTATGATTAGAACTGATGTTGGTTTAAAAACTTTACTCAATGAAAATAGAAAATAATGTCAATGTATAATACTTTTTAAAGTTTGACTTTAAAAAGCGCATGTATATGTTTGGAATATATTTATGTGTGGTCTTATTCATGTTTGTGCAAATGAACATGAATGTTTGGGTTTTTTTGTGTCATCAGCAACTCGAGACTTAAAAAGTTTTGAAAATTTTTCATTAGGGATGTAACGATTCACTCAACTCGCGATTTGATACCATTTATGATACAGTTTACAATACAATTTTATCCTTTATGTTTTTTAAATACAAAATGAGATTACAGAAAAATTATGACTGAGAAATATTCCATTAATTATTTTTAAACAAAAATTCTACAAAATACTGCATTTTCTCTTCTTTTCTATGTCAAATTAAAGAATTCCTTGTTATTTCTGAGGTATAAATGCAAAACACAAACTATGCATTGAATGCATTTCTGGACTTTCACACTGTCCCCTGCTGTTAAAAACCCTCACCGGGACAGAGGACGCTGCTGAGGACAGGTTTGCTTTAGAGGGGAAGCAGAGAGGGCGAGTTTGAACAACTAAGCTGGTCATTTCTCTCTCGTGGTGATAAGTCGGGCTCTCTCTTTGTCTCTTGTACATGTTTGGGTGAGCGGGGTTGCAGCTTGTCAGTGTTGTTTGGCCTGTAACTTTTTGGGTTTTCTGGCCGTGAGGTCGTCATTTGGGGGAACGTGTGTAGGCGGGGCTGATCGGAGCTCCTCACCATGATGCCGGCTCTCATGCTGCATCATGTTAGTTGTACTATTTGTGTACATTCTGTCAATATTTGCAGACTGTTTTTGTTTTTTCTGGTGTCTTCTCACCTTTATTACTTTCTGACTTAAGGAAGCTCAAATCCGCCACACTTCTGATTTGAAACTGGAGGGAGCATCTTATATCTTAACATCGCCTGTCGCTGAGCCTTTGCTTCATCTTATTTACGTTGGCGAGCTGTCTCTAGTCTCGGACCTGACGTAGGATGTTGAACACGTAGTGGCGTGGCACGTCAAGCAAGCGAAATCAAAAGCAGATTACGCCATTTGCTATTAAAAAAAAGTATCGCGGTTCATTTTTCATTTCACCAATTTGAATCACATATTTTGTATTGATTTTTAACTTGCGATGGATCGTTATATCTGTACTTTTCATCGCATTGTTTAAGTTCGAATTAACATGTTTTGGGATATTTGTTGATATCACAATCGATCATTTTAAGAAGTTGGCTGAAGGAATGAAAGAAGGAGGCTGAGCTCCCACATGAAAACAAGCAGGAAACTCTGAAAAAGTCTTATTTTGATGCAAAGAAGCAAAATCACGAGCGGCTCCAGCTGTCCACTGATAAACAACATATTAGGGTACGTTTATCAGAGTATGCACGGCTGCATTTGAACAGAATAACTGGTAGATTATTGTTTTTCTTATGTTAGCAGCTTCCTAGGAATATTGTCTTTTATGCAAAAAAAGGGCAAAAACCGGACTGTTTTGTGCATGTAAACGTCCTCATTGAGAGTGCGAGTTCACAAAATGCCATAAATGTTTCACCCTGATAGACCAACTTTCCAGCAGTGTTTAATTTATTGATCAGCCAGGCTTTGAAACCCATCTGGTGTCCCATTTACTTTGCATTAACTTAAAAGTGCATCCATGAAGCGATTCTCTTTGGTATAATTATAACCGCGCTCCGACATAACTGCAGGAGGTGCTCAGTCCTGTGAAACAGAAAAATGTTTTTTTGTGCTTTTTCTTCTTCATGATTCTTAGGGGTGATTTACTTTTCCCTTCATCCCTCAAATCACTAGGAGGGCTTCAGTCTATTAGTAATTGCAAACTCCTACTTGGGGGCTAATTAAAGTGACTGACGCTGGGAGGGTCTCGCTCCCCTGGGTCAAAGCAGCTCCGTATGAGAGAGGTAATTTGTCTGCTCAGAACAAAGAGATTAGGAAGAAGCTCGGGAAGAAAAGCTTAATAAATGAGCATCAAATGTCCCGCGCCGTGAACGCGGACCACACCAATTATGTCACGGCAAAATCGCACATAATCAAAACAAACGGTCAGCAGATAACCCCGTGTTTCTGTGTGAGCGGTGACTGCTCCATTTTTCCTCTCTGCTAAACTCGCAGCTCGTGTTTCTATATTCAGGGTTCATAAGGTCATGAAAAACACATGGAAAAGTCGTTTAATCTGCAAACAGCAATTTCCAGGGCTGTAAATGTTTTTGGTGAACTAAATATACCCTGAAAGTTTTGGAAAAGTCCTGGAGATCTTTTTCATGAACCACATGATGTATCCAAGGACTGTCGGAAATTTGAAAATTCAATGACAATTTCTGTTTTTACAGGTTCTAGCTGAGATAAATCATACCATTTTTGGTGATTTTTAAAAAATTTTTCTTCAAAAATCACGTATATTATAATCATGTATATTTGCTTTTTAAAAAAAAAAAAAAAAAAAAAAAAATCACCAACCCTCACCTAACCCTAACCCTAACCCTAACCAAACCAACAGATTTTCTCCAGAAATCTCCAAAGAATAATAAAAATAAAAAGTGCCTAAATGGTTTTCTTCAAAATCACTTTTTTCTCTTTCTTACAATTGCCAAGATGTTTTCTTTAAAAATGGTCAAAATTTTTTTAAAAAAAAGAAAATAAATTGTCTAAATGTTTTCTTTAACAATAGCCAAGAAAATAATAAATAGGTGAAGTATTTCCTTTTTTAAATTTTTTTTAAAGAAAAAAAATATATATGCTAAAATGTCTTTCTCAAAAAAAATCACAAAATATTATTGTTATTAATAATAATCAGGTTTTATTTAAAAATCGGTGGTAAAATAAATATAAAAAAACAGCCATTCAAAAGTTGTATGCTTCTCCCCAAAGCCAGAATAAAAAGCACAGCTCCCTCCAAACTGCCTAAAAAAATGTTTGACATGCCTCCCCCTTTTGCACCACCCCCTTCCCCCCACCAATCACTAACAGTCCCTCAGTTCTACTGAAACAATAAATCGAAATCTTTTTCTGTATTCATTATTTTTAAATAATATATTTTTTAAAAATTATATAGTAATGAAAAGAAGCAATAAGGAGTACTGATGGTTGTTTCAGAGAATGTATTGTCTTTAAAATAAGCCTCAAAGTGATGGAAAAGTCATGGAAGTGTATCGTTAAAATGTGCTCGAACCGTGTGTATTAAAGCCGTGTGGAGACTACATGAGGTGTTTGGACTCAGAGCGCTTGTTATCCTGCTGTAAGTCTGCGTTATTTGACTGTTTTAGCAGAAGAAGTGTTGATAAAGCGCTCCGGCAGCAGCGGGCTGATTCTCCGTGTTTCACTGGCGGAGATAACAAAAGCATCCTGAGACTGCTCCCACTGAGCGATGCGTCTCTGTTTATTTAATAATTCTCTCTCTGCTATAATTAAAGCACCAGGGCCAATATTCAGATTGCATTTTAGCATCAATAATTCAGCAGTTTTCACTGCAATTGATGTTAGCGCATAAATAAACAATGAGGCCTCATATTTACTACACCAGCCATGCTGCAAGAGACATCACGGGGAGGGGGGGGTAAGGACTTAAACAGACATTTAAAATTAAGCTAGATAATGCAACGGCTTTCAATTTAAATGTGAGGAGCTCTAAGAGCCCTAAGAGCTGATTTGTAGAAGTGACAAGCCCTTAAAAGGCCCGTGACGTGGCGCGAAAGGGAGGGGAGCGGAGCGAGGGAGAGGAAGAGGAGGAGGAGGGGGGGCTTAATGGAGTTCTACCTCTCCTCTACTCACAAAACCACTCAAGGTGAAATGCATGCTCCCAACAATATAATTCCTCTTTCAGTCAGAGTCTGACACACTCCAAACACCCCCCGTATCTCTGTGTGTGCAGACAAGGTATCAATAAAGCTCCTTGTTGTGAGGCAAAAATGATTATATCTCCTGCGGGCAGAATGAAGCTATCCTGAAGAATGAAGTTATCCTTCGTATATGATTAGGCCTTCTGTTTTGCTTTCACTGGAGGCATCAAGATCAAATCAGGGGAAAGCCATGATGACAGCCTCCATGATGTAGTGGCGGCTGCAGCTCGCCGTCTGCCTGCAGCCTCGGGGCTTTTAGATACATATTTTTGGCCTTGGGAGTGATAACTTAGCCCAGGTGATCCCGGTCTTGTTGATGCAGTAGTCAAATGCTGTTTTAAACATTCGGTATTAACGGCGTCATTTTTTAAGGGCGGTTGGGACAGAAAAATAACTTTGAATATGAATCAGCTGGTAACAAACAGAGCAAAGTGCGGGACGGCGGCATAAAAAAATCATTTTCACATGTTTTGTGCCGACGGTTAATACAGATTTTCTGTGTCCTCCAACAAGAATGATGGAAAAATCCATGGGCTGTCTAAAAATAAAATTCATCTCTGCTCTGTGAGATTTAGTGTCTGCTGCATGCCTCGCAGTGAATCGACGACGTCAACGTAAACAGAGTGAAAAATGTTGCGGCGAAAATTACAGATGTTTTTCTTTTCCTGCTAACGACTCCGGCTGACTGATGACGAGCTTTTACTGACTTGTCCTTTACTTTGAAGTCGTCAGCCCATTTTCAAACTTTAACCCTTTCAAAACAGAATTCCAGCAGACGGCTGTAAAAAAATCACTGTTTGCAGTGACTATATAACTATATAGTAACTATACAATGACGATTTAGACCAGGATTAGAACTGAATATTTAAATGTAAATGTCGGGACTGTTAATTATTAAAGGGGAGGGGCAGGTGCAAAAAAAGAGGCACGTTAAGTCATTTTTCAAGAACTGGGCCCTCTTTTTTTTAATTTTTGGCTTTTTTTTGGGGGGAAGAAATGGGCTTTTTTTTCTCCCTAGATTTTTAGCATTTTTTAAAGAAAAACTTTGATGTTTTGGTGATATATTATTATTTTTGACAAATAATTTTTTGACAATTGTTTTTATTTTGCAATTATTTTTTTCTTAATTATTTTTGGGAAATTTCTGTTTCTTTAAAAATATTTGGCAACTTTTTCTTTCTTTTTTTGTGACTTTTAAAGACGACTTGTACCACCAATGACACCTTTTATCACAGCCAGAAAATGTAAACAGTTTCAAATATCATGTGTTATTAGTAAGGTTTGGGGGAAAAAAATTCCATGACTTTTCCAAAACTTTCAGGGTAGTTTTAGTTTTTCAAGACTTTTCCAGGGCCAGAAATTGCTGTTTGTAAATTCCATGACTTTTCCAGGTTTTTCATGACCGTAATATGAGGACCTTAATGGCTAGATTATTTAATCTTTTTGCTGCAGAAAGTTAAAGCTCCTGTCCTAAATTTCATCATGTTGTACGATCGTAATGACATCATTGCACTGTGTTACCGACGGGGCAAAAATGCACAGTGTCACCTGAGCAACGCCTTTTATTTGCACTCTGCTCATAAAAAAGAGCATATTTCAAAAACTAAATCATGCACATAGTTCAAATAACTTACTGAAAGTTAAGAAATATTTTACTGCATTTAAAAATCTTTTGGATCAGTATTTTTTCTATTTTTAATTTTGTAAAATCAGATGAAAAAAGATTTTTTGTATTGTTTTTGTAATACCACTTTTTCAATACCATTGTCAATTAGTATTGTTTATTAATTAACATAACCTTTTAGCTCAGGTTGTAGAGATTTTGGGGATAGGAAGCATTTCAAGACAGTGAAGGCCCTGGTGGACCATTGTTTCCTGCAGTTTAAAGGGTTAATCTGAGAGCACAGAGAGCGGCGGGGTCGGGGTCTTACCTTCTGGTCGGGCAGTAGTGGGTTTGTCTGCAGTGAACTCAAATGGCCGTTGATGAGTGCTGTGGGTCTGTCGTGTTCGCAGAACAGGCTGCCGTTGATGTAGTGGAACCGGTCTCCGGGGACGAGCCGGTTCCGGCAGGTGGAACATGTGAAACACTGCGGGGGGTTAGTTAGTTAGTTTTTGACTAACTGATTATTGTTCAGTCATAAACTGACAGAAAATAATGAAACACTGCCATCACAATTTCCTTAAGCAATGTTTGCGCCATCAAATATTTTCTGACCAACAGACAAAAACCAGAGATATTTAATTTATTATCATATAAGAAAAACAAAAGCAGAATCTCTCGCAATTGAGAAGCAAAGTTTAGCATTTTTGCTTAAAAATGACTTAAATGATGAATAAATCAAACGAATCAAACAAATCAAAACAGGTGGCGATTATTTTTTGTATATGCTTTAACTGGTCTAATAACTAAATTTTTAAGTTAACTAATATAATTAGTGTATTTACATAACTAGCACAGACGCTGCTCTTGCCCAGGACTTATAATAACTTAGAATAATTAAAAAAATAAATAAAAATAAGACAGTAAAGTACAAAAGGGAAACAAACAAAAACCAAGAAACAAAAAAATCTCATTTTAAACACCGGGGCTTCGTTTCTTTTAACAAAAAAAAAAAATGTGTAAAACCATCTCGCTCTTGACAGATCAGCAGCTTTATCGTGCAACTATCTTTAAATTCCAACGGGAACAATTTTTTCACCAATGACTCGAAAACTAAAAGATCACAAGTCATTTTAATAAGAAACCTTTTGCTTCATATTATTTTTGAGTTACTAACTAAATATTATGAGATACCAACCCATTATTTTGATAAAGAATTTCATTATTTTTGAGATATAAGTCAGTATTTTGAAAAAAAGTTTTTCATTACTTTGATAAAGTGTCTTATTATTTTTGAAATACTAACACATTATTTTGAGAATTTCTCATTATTTTTTAGAAGCAGACTTATTATTTTGAAGTATAAACTCATTGTTTTGAAATATTTTTTGGGATTGTTTTGAAACATTTAATAAGGCTTCTCATTATTTTTTAGAAACAGACTCATTATTCTGAAGTATTTTTTTTTGGGATTGTTTTGAAATGCTATTTTAAGAAGGCTTCTCATTATTTTGAAATACTAATGCATTATTTGAATTATTTTTGATTATTTTGAGATGCTAAGTAATTAATACAAGGAAGTTTCTTTTGAGAAAACTTTTTCTTTTTTTCAACACACTGGCAGAAATGGCCTCCACAGACAAAAAGGACTAAAAATGTAAGTCTATGTAAAAGAAATTCAGAGATTTCTTTAAAAACACCTCCTAAACATACGAAATTAATTACTGAAAACGTGTAAAAGACTCATTTCTATAAAGTACTGAATTTTAGAGTTAAACCGTTAAACTGTTTCATAGCGTTTAACTTTTTTTCCGCTGTAAGGATTTTGCCCTTATTTTAATCACTGTGATTTAACTGTATTTTTTAATTAATAATGGCTTCAAATGATGAAGCTCTTTATATGTAGCAGATTTATTTTGCAATTATTTTCAAATTCAAAAACAATTATTTGCAATTATTATTTTATAAACTTAATTTAGTCTTGTGTGCACCTTTGTAAAGAAAAACAAATGAATAACGAAGCTCTAATCTTAAAAATCGTGCATTGTGACGTCGTGCGGTTCAAAGCTTCGTGGAGCAAACTCACCTTGAGGTGGTACACGTTGCCCTGCGCCCTCATCACCAGCTCGCTGGCCGGGATGGACTGACCACAAGCGCTGCAGGCGCCACTGTTTCCAAATAATCTAAAAAGAAAAGAAGCGCAGGTGTTAGTGTGGAGCCACTGTCTGCACGGCGGTAGATTTATCCTCGTGTAATGGACTGCGGCGTCCAACACTTGTGTCTGTTGAGCTAAGCTCACTATTCCCCGGCTCCATTTCTAACTGCAAGGGAAAACAGAATGAAGAAATAGAGAATCATCACAATATCGACGGAGGAATGAATCCTCCGTCCCTGAAACTGCATATTACTTTTGGGCGCGGGCATTTTTTTGCGGCCTAATAATAACCTGGAACATAAGCAATCAGGACCTAAGAGGATTTGATTGTACATCCAGGCGGAGACGTAGTGCTTTTGCCATTAGGAGTCCTGTGAATGCTCCGTCAGTGCCGCGTTTCCATTAGAAACCAGTAGCTACTCGGGTTGATATATAATGTGCATGGGTTAACCTTTTCAATCATGGTGTCAACACTTTAGATTTGCTTCTGCTCATCTCTTTCGTCCCTAACCTTCTCTCTCTCTCCCCCTCTCTCCCTCTGCCTCTTGATAATGAAATGCTTGCTCCAGCTTCCCTTCTATCTTCCTTCTGAGTCCACAATTTAGATTACTTCATCTCGGTGAGCAGCAAACTGAATGAAATTTCGATTTGAGCAGAAAGTAATTTACTGGGATCTGGACCCATTTGTCATCATATCTCACCGGGTGTTTGCTCTATCACTGCACTTTTCCTAAGCAATCAAATAAGACCACGGCATCTGACATGCTCCGCAGAGAAGGGGAGAGAGGGATGGAAAAAGAAAGGGATAGGAGGGGGGTGGTTAACGCTGGTGTGTGTTTGCATCAGATAAAGTTGTTTGGCTTCAAAGAAATTAAGGAGTTTTTTTTCTCTCTGCGTTCTTGAGGACAATTTTACGGAAAGTATTTAACAAATTCACGCTGAGACGGAGCGCAGGGGAATAAACGCTTCTAGCACGCCGACCATAACCCAAGCAGTTGTTAGATATATTGACGAACAAACAAGCCGGAGCTCTTTGCAAAGGGGACACAGAAATGGCTTTCAATAAGACAGCCCAGGCAGAAGCAAATTTTGTCTTAGCATCATTTGGAAAGGCTCCATCAAAACTCAATTTCAGAAACTAATTAACTGGAGACTGTCGTCACGACGCTGCCAATTCTCCGCTTTCACTGGGACAAACATGATAGTGGAAATGAACATATAGGCCCTCGCTTTAAGACTCTCGTGCAATCTGTGGAAAAGCAAAAAAAAACCTACGCTCCTCTCCTGCGAATCAAAGCCGCCTCGTTCTCAAACTTTGCTCAAATTGAAAATATGTGTCGAATCCGAGAGGTGTCAAAACAAAGACGGCAGGACGTTTTCACTGCAGCCTTTTGTACGTGCGGAGCTCATACCAGGTTAATTATTTTATAGCTCTTGATACGAGTGTTTGATTTAAGGAGCCGGGGCCTTTGGGTGCTAAATTAAGTTGCTGTATGGGTTTGAACTCGCGCTTTAATGGCCTCCTGCACCAGTCACCTGCAGCGCTGAGGTGAAGCAGACACCCCAGGTCAGCGTAATTAAGGCCAAGGGACTCTTTAATTGCAGTGACACATCTGGTTTCAGCTTTTTTCCCCCTAAAAAAATCACTTGTCTCTGTTAAAGGAGCAAAACTATGAAAACTGTTCACCAACTGAATTAGAAATGCACCCCAGTTTTATTTTTATAAAATAGGGTTTAGATCAAAGATAACAGAGAAACAGCATCATTCTCACACTTAATGCCACAGTAGAAATACTTTGTGTGGATGTATTTCTGGATTGGGGTGTGTATTTTACCCGTTTATTTGGGGATGTATCTTTGTGCATGTGTTTTTGGAGGCCTTTTGTGTATGGAATTGCATCTGGTGTTGTTGTTGTTGTTAGGGATGTTCCATTAACGTTTTTCTGCCCTGATCCTGATCCGAGTCATTTATTATTGAATCCCGATTTTGAGTCCCGATTTTCCTGAAGACACAGCAGCTCAGAGCGCACTTTAAATAAGCTTCTTAAAAGTTAATAAAACGAATTCAATGTGTAGCCTACGTATGTAGCCTTGAAAATATGAATAGATAGAGCTGTGAAATGCATTAGCCTATTATTACTATTCATTTATTTATTTTACAAAAGACAGTATATAATGACAAACCCTCCCTTTAATCTTTCAGGTCTTGTTGCTTACTCATGTCTCTGTCCCTTTATGAGAATATTCTCCATGGGTCTGAGTAACGTGCATGAACTGTTTTCCACTTACTGTTTATTTTTGTCTTCCTCACATCTTTTGGGAAGATTATGCTTCATTAATAAATAACTTGTAGTTGGGATAGTGAATGTGGTTGTTTAAGTTCTTCTCTCTCCTCTGAGCAAGGCGGAGGAACACCGTGCTCTCGCGAGAAAACGCGAGACTCTCACACGATATGAAACAAGCGTTCATAACTGTAGTGAAACACGTAAATAAACAGTCTCATACTGCCGAATCGGCCCTGAAAATCCAGAATCGGTCTGGCTATAATGTCCATATCAAATAAACTAAACTAAAGTAAACTAGAGTGAAACTAGTTAATAAGATTCTCCATATACGTGTTGGGTTGTATTTAAGGGCTGCGCAGATGTCCGCCGTCTACAACGCTGCCTCCATTTAAAAGTCCATATTGTTTGTTTGTTTGTTGTTGTATGAAACTTTTGACTCTGCCCTCTAGTGACCTCTATTGGCTGTTTCCATGGCAACATAAAGGAGAATATCTCAGAGACTAAATAATGTAGCCTACATAGTTCAAATAACGTATGCAGTGTTATGAAATATTTAGTTTATGTTTCTACATTTAAAAATCTTTTGGATCAATATATATATTTGTTATTTTGTCAAATCTGGTGAAGAAATAAGTCAGATTTTGAATTTTTGTATCCACTATTATGTTTAATGGACTTTCAAAACCTTCAAGCTTCAGTTGTGCAAAACTTTTGACTCCGCCATCAACTGGCTGTTGCTATGGCAACATAAAGGCTGTATGGAAGTATGGACAGGCAATATTTAAAGAAAACGTTTTGACAATTTTCCTTTTTCCTTTTCTTTTTTGTTTGATGATCTCTTTTGGGGGAAAAAACACTTCAACTTTCCACAATTTTTCAAAGAAAACATTTTGGCTGACAGCTGGGATTGACTCCAGCCCCTCCGCGACCCTTGAAAGGACAACGCGATTATGGAAAATGAATGGATGAACATTTTGGCTTTTTTTCTATACAAATTTTGGATGAGTTTTAAAGGAATTGTTTTATAATTTATTTTTCCAAATCCAAATCATTTTTTTTCTATTAAAAAAAAACATTTTGGCATATACATATTTTAATTTCCAAACCTGAAAAAATGTTTTATTTGAAATGCAGATGTTTTCTGCAAAAAAAAAAAGGACCAAAAATGACACCACAATCTCCAATGCTGCCTCTGTATAGAGGTCCATTATTACGACCTCCGCCAGCGTCGCCTTGTTTGTGCATTGTATAAAACTTTTAACTCTGCTCTCTAGGGCCACCTATTGGCTGTTTCTATGGCAACATAAAGGATGCATGGACGTATGAGGACAGTGACGTTTACTGTGTTTGAATCGAACGTAAAATCGGGAGTATAAATGAGCCTAAACTTTGTCTCCGGCTTCATCTTGATTTATCTGTTTTCCCCTCTGTGGATGTGACTTCACTACGACCAGCGTGTTTCATTAAATTAAACAACAAACAACAACAACAACAACAACAAAAAACACATTGAGAGCTGTCTGTTGTCTATATAGGCAAAGACTATTGGATTTCATTTCAGCACTGACTGCCAGGTGAAATATAGCATGGCTTGCTGCTCGGCTGTCTGGTAAATGCAGACCTCATTCACCAAGGCCTTTGAGTAGGGTAAAATTACCCCACAACAATGATTTCTGCAACACAGTCCATTAAAAATGCCTCTCTACATCAGCAGCCAAAGCACCTTAAAAGCACTAGGCCATATTGATACTGAAGCGGGGCTTTGCATAATGGCAAGAGCTGCATTAGAGAGGAGGGTGGAGGGGCCGGGGCCGGGGCGGGCGGGGTGGGGAGATTGCCTGGATGAGGGAGGGCGCGCGTGGATCTGTGTTGTGCATGTGTTTTGGGAACAGGGGGTGGGGAGATGTGTGTGTGTGTGGGGGTGGGTGGAGGGTGGCGGTGGCGGTGGTGGTGGGGGATCAGCCAAATTACACTTGGTTAATTCAGAGTAACAGATCTGGCCCCAAGTGAATTGAAGGCCTTGAATTAATTCTGTTATGACAAATCAAGATAAACGTTTCCCCTAAATTGCATGCGATTTAATTAATTTCTGAGATCCCGTTTTTTTTTTTTCGCGGCCTAATAGTTCACATTCTCTTGTGCTGTCATAGTGCTTGAGTGGGCAGACTTCAAAGTGATATTAAATAACCAACTATTAGATTTACCTCACACGTTCTATTGGAAAAGTGCCATTTAATTACCTAGGCTTATTCAATTAAGGGGACAGCATTCTCCCTGAATCCAGCAGCCACACAAGTAAATTAATTCTCCCTCTACTAGCAGCCCGCAGAAATAATATCACCTCCAGCTTAAAACAACATGATCCCCACAGCAAACGCAACTTTGGCTTCGAGTTGGAGCTTTTTTTTTTCTGGCAGTGGCGCGGTGCTGCATGAAAAACATTGTCATGTGATGTGTGTGAATATTGTGATTGATGGGAGATGGGTATCATCCCAGGCCAGGCATACATCCCATTATAGCTGTGATGTGATGCGTTTCGACTCCCGATCAATCAGATTTTCTTATCTGAGTCTGAAGCTTAAAACATACACATTTTTTACCACTAACTTTCAAAGACTTTTCCACGACTTTGAGGCAAATTTTCAAGTCCATACGTTGTCTGAAACGACCACTGATACTCCTTGTCGGTTATTTTTCATTAACAGCTTTTTAAAACATGTATATTCAAAAATGAGTTCAGAACAGGATTAGAACTGAATGTTTAAATATTATTTAGGGACTGTTTGTTATTTATGAGAAGGGAGGGGGTGGTGACTAAAGCTGATGGATGTCCAATAATTTTTTAAGCCCTGGGGAGGGATTTCTGTTTTTTATTTTGGCTTTAGGGGAGGGGCATACCTAAATATATGGCATATATATACATATGTGTGTATATATATATATATATATTATATATATATTATATATATATATATATTTTTTTTTTTTTTTTTTTAAAAAAAACATTTTTGGTGGTATTGAAAGAAAACATGTTGGCATTGTGTTTTTCTATCAAAAAAAATTGGGTGATTTTCAAAGAAAACATTTTTTTTGTTTTTTTTCTAGTGTTGTGTTGTCATTTTTGATAATAATTTTTAAAGAAAAAGAATTTTTGGGGTTTTTTTTAACAATGTTTGGCAATTTTTAAAGAAAACATTTTGGTGATTTTTTTCCCCTCAAACCTGAAGGCATGTTTCTTTTAAAAAATCAGATGTTTTCTTTTAAAAACCATTTATCACCACCACAAACTGTAAAAATAGAAAAATTTGTTCAAGGACAGTCAGAAAACTGAAAACTCCAGGGATAATTTCTAACTTTTTTTCTTTTCCAAAACTTTCACGGTATATTTAGTTTCCCAAAACATTTCCAGGCCTGAATATTGCTACTTGCTAATTCCATGACTTTTCCGTGTTTTTCGTGACCGTATGAACCCTGTTAAAATGTATGTTACAAAAATGAGTCTGCCCCTTTAAGATGAGGAGGGGGAAAAAAAACAGCAGCAAATGGCCTTCGCAATAATCCCTCTTCTCTATCTGTCTTTCTCTCTTGCTCTCTCTCAAAAGCCAATTTGGTTAATTAAATGTTTTGTTTGCAGTGTGGCTCTCATTCATTTCGGACACGTCATTGGGAGCGGATACAAGCCAGGGACCAGATCTCATTAGATAAAAACCCATCAGGACTAAAGGAAATGGAGGGGGACTATAATTAAAGCATTTAATTGTGTAGACTCACTGTCAGATGTTTTTTTTTCTCTCCCTCCCCGCTCTCCTATCTTTATCTCCACAGAGATCTCCTGGTTCCATAATATGCGTGCGGTTCCATAATATGCGTTTTAGCTCTTCCACCAAGCATGCTCACATTACAAGTGGAAAGGTGTACCCACATCCCCCCCCCCTTCCAATTTTAATTACGTTATAGTCCCATTATGAATGAAGTACCCCATTGACTTCCTCATCCTTTTTATGAGGTGGGTGTGAGAGGCACACTTTAGATTTTGAATTATCCGTGCAGATTTAATAGCAGCATGCATGTTGACTGCAGTGCATCTTTTTTGATTATTAATGCAAAAAGAAATGATCCCAAACAAGTGTTGCAGCAGTAAACCGGTTTCAAGATGGTATGAAAACTGACGGTATCATACTGTGAATATCTGCTCATCTATGGTACTGAGAAAATGCAACTGGAGGGAGAATCTCAGCTTTATTTTACAGGGTTCACACAGTCACAACAAACCTGGAAAAGTCATGGAATACTCAATATACCTTGAAAGCTTTGGAAGAACGATTAATTTGTTTCACAAACCTGTATTAGATCACATAACACATGTGCAAGGACCTTTAGAAATTTTCACATCCAACGATGATTTCTGTTTTTGCAGTTTTTGGCTGTGATAAATAAATAAAACAAACAAATAAAAGTAAAAAATGCCAACATGTTTTCTTTAAAACTCACCCAAAAACATTAAAGAAAAAAAAACATGCCAAAATGTTTTCTTTAAAACTCACCCAAAAAATAAAGAAAAAAATAAAAAACACGCCAAAATGTTTTCTTTAAAAAAATCACCCAAAAATTAAGAATATAACCTCAAAATACTTTCTTTAAAAATCATAACATTTATTGAAAGACTACAAACAAAAATGACAAAATATTTCTTTAAAAATCACAAATAGCCAAAATACTTTCTTTAAAAAAACTGCCCAAAACAATTAAAGAAAAAAAAGTTGTATGCCCCTTCCTAAATGACAAATAAAAAACATATGTCCCTCCCCAGTGCTTAAAAAATCATTAGACACGCCTCCCCCTTTCTGCATTACCCCCTCCTCTCTCATAAATAACAAACAGTCCCTGAGTTATATTTGAATATGAGGTTCTAATCCTGTTCTGAATTCATTTTTTTTAAATAATATGTAGTTTTAAAAGCTATTTTATAGCAATGAATAAGAACTAATCAGTAATGCTGATGATTGTTTCAGAGAATCTATGGTCCTTGAAATTTGCCTCAAAGTCCTCGAAATTTTTTGGGTAAAAATGTGTATGAACCCTCATTTTAGTCATTTTCCAAAAAGACTTTTTACACATGCTTCCATAATTTTTTTAAAATTCAAGTTTCAATTATCGTCATAAAACATTTGTGCAACCATTTTTGAGGGTCATTATAACAGATAATAATAAGTCTGTCAAGAGGTTGCAACCCAAACTCAGAATTTACATGTAATTTAACTTGTGCAAATTCCACTCAGAAAACAAGCGTTAGAGAATAATCGTCAAAGCAGTTAATTAATAGAAATCAATACCATCATGGCGCCCCAGGGTGATTCAAGGAAGTATTTGAACTCTCAGTAAACCTTGTGCCGTCACATCAGCCCGCTCTACATTACCAGAATGAGAGTGTCATCAATAAGCTGTGGTTGGGTGTCTGGCACACCTACTAGAATATTTAAAAAGGCTCTCTTTGCTAATTAAATGGTGCTTTTCTGTTCCATAAAAAAACAACAACATATGTCTCGCAGAGCAAACATAAATCCTACAGGACCAATTTTGTGTCCTTGGGTTGACCGTGAGCAGCAGACAGGACAGACGTGCAGATGGCATGCAGAACAACTCTTTTGCTTTGTCGACATGCCAGCGTGTTTGACCTCTTCCAGGGCAAAGACTTCAACCACGATATTTTAACAAACACTGATGATGTTAAGACAATTTGAGACACATGTTCTGCAGAAATGCACCCAAACGTTGCTGCTGGTTGCATGACTAGAACCCATTTTTGTCCGCTTATGAGTTGATTTAATATTGCTTCTTAATACAATCCAGGACTTTCAAAAGTATCTGCCTTCTAAGAAACAAGTTCTCCTAAAAAGAAATTCATGCTGTAACATTAGAACGGCTTCACATAATCTGCGCTAATCTCCTGAAAATGACTGCCAATCTAAACAGTGCATTCTTCTCCTCACCTGATGTAGTCGTTTCTGCAGAGGATCATGCCGCTTTTTGTGTAGCACGACGTGCCGATTTCGCCCAGCTGGGCCTGGCAGCAGGAGCACTTGAGGCACCGGCTGTGCCAGTAGCTGTCCATGGTGTAGAGGAGGAAACGGTCTGCGATTTTGCCCCCGCACCCTGCGCACCGCTTCCAGGACAGAGAGCCTGTGCCCACCGGCGGTGGCTGGCTGCTGCCTCCGGGGTTCACCATTGTCCCTAAAAACACACAAGACATGTAAAACAAAATAAGATTAGCCTTCATTGTCTCCCTCAGCAGAAATCTGTCTTGGACATTCACGAGTACACAGGCGACACGACCACACACGTACAATCAGACAGTGGTGGAAGGTAACAAAGTACATTTACTCAAATACTGTACTTCAGTACAAATTTCAGGTGCTTTCCATGCCAGCTTATACTTTGACCTTACTACATTTCAGAGTAAAATAATGTACTTTTTACTTCACTACATACATCTGGACTCTTTAGTTACTTTACAAATTAAGATTTTTGCATAAAAACACAAGTTTATTAAAATCTGATGTTTTGTAATAAATTGAATTACAGTTCATACAGGTGCAGCTGCAACAACTGACAGAAAATTAGTTGCCAAAGGTTTTAATAAACTTTTTTTTTTTTCATTTTTCAGTACTTTTAAGTTTTCTATGTTTTGTTTTTTTTCTCGGTTTTTGACTATTTTTTGGAGGTTTTGTTTATTTTTAAATAATTTTGAGATATTTTTCCCCCATAATTTTTTTTTTTTCTCTAATTTTGAGGTTTTTAGGTGTGTTTTTCTATTCCTCTTATTATTTTGAGGGTTGTTTTTTTTAAAAAAAATGCTTTTTAGGTTTTGCTTTTGTTTCATTTTTTTGGTATAATTTAGAGTTTTGGGGGTATTCTGTTTGTTTTTAAAGATTTCTCTGCATTGGTACTTTTACTTAAGTAAAGGATCTGAATACACTGCAATTAAACTACAGTTAACATGCAGATACATGCACAGATGCCCTACTTAAAATAATAGCACTGAAGTCTAAAACAAAATTATTGCAGTGACCTACACAAAGTTATTGCACATAGGTGATGTAAATAGACAGGGGTGTATGTTTCATTTCAACACTGAGGGGGACACGTCCCAGCTGGCCACCAGTTTTTGATTAAATTAAGTTGTGACGTCTAGTGACCAAAATTCAATGTCAGGACAACATCTAATGCCAACTAATTTGAGGTAGAGTACTGACAACAGATTGATATTTTGTTGGTATTGTTAAGAAACCAAAATCCAACATCTTCCAAATGTCTAATACCAACATTATCTTGACGTAGAATAACAACATTCAGTCGTAATGTACGGAGAACAAAACCCAATGTCCGAAAATCGTCATAATGTCAAAGTCCACACTTCAAATGTTAGACATTTCATGAACTCGAATTTCATTCTGACCAAAAGTTAACTTACGTCTGATGTAAAAGTCCTCTGTCAGAAGATGTTTAAGCATCAAACACTTAATTTCCTGCATTCTGGTGATTTTTTATGCATCAGTTTCAAGTACAAATGTCTTTGGTTTTATCAAAATAAAAGGTCAAGACAGTTAAGTCAGGACCTGAGGGGTCACAGAGTGGTGCAGGGTCATTTATACGCCATGCCACAAGTGCATCGATCAGTTATGAAATTGAAAGTTGCAGCCCCTTGCACATCTTTGTAAATCATGCATTGTCTTTTGGCAGCTGCAGGCTGCAAACTGCACCAAAACGAGTCCTGTTTTGCTGCAAGAACAAGAGCTCCGAGTCATTTAGTGAACTAATCTGCCCTTGATCCTCGTGCTGTTGCTTTGTCGGACCTCTCACGATGAACGTCTGTTAACTGTTAACCCTGCGAGCCAAAGGAGCACTAATGCAGCACCAGCTTTTGGGTGAGCTCTCCTAATAAAATCAACAATAGCACACTTTGCACAATTTTTTTCCAGCGCAAGCTTTTGTTGAGTTCTCCTACAGAATAAACAACCATTTTTTTGGAACACAGGCTTTTTGTTGAGTTCTCCTCAGAAATTCACAGTTTTGAATCACAAGCTTTGTTTGAGCCCTCCTAAGAAACTACTTTTGCAGCACGAGCTTTTGTTGAGCTCGTCTAAGAAAATTCAAAACAGCACAATACTTTGCACACGATTTTGCAGCACGAGCTTTTGTTGAGCTCTCCTTAAAAAATGCAACAACAATTTTGCTGCCAGAGCTTTTGATGAGCCTTCCTAAGAAACTATCCACAATTATGCAGCATGAGTTTTTGTTGACCTCTCCTAAAAAACCTAACAATTTTGTTGCATGAGCTTTGGCTGAGCTCTCGTAAGGAATTCAAAACTGCAAAAAGCACAAGCTTTTTGTTGATCTCTCTTAAAAAACGAACAGCAATTTTGCAGAACGAGCTTTTGTCAATCTCTCCTGATAAATTCAAAATAGCACACAAGTGTGGCCACACACTCAGTGCAGCTCCAACAGAGGGGAGGTGGTGGTGGTTGTTGTTATGGCAAAAGAGTCCTGTATGTAACCGAAAACTGACATGTCTTGTGTTTACCAACACTTGATGCTGGCTGGGCCTTTGACCCTGAAGATGATCTGTCCTTGCATTTCATACTTAACATCAGCAGAATTAATAACAACACCTATACACACTGATTAAACCACATCCTGGTGCAATGGTGCTAAGTGTTGTGAATCTAATGCAGATTTACGCACAAAAATGAACGTGGCTCTTCGAAAAATGTAATCCTCTCCAATTTGGTCAGGCAGACTGCGTGCCTGGATAAAGCCAAATCTTTGTTGAAAGGCAGGTAGGCTAATTAGAGTTGGGGAGGGAAGAGGAGGGTGTGTGTGTGCGCGCGCGCGCACACACACACACACACACACACACACACACACACACACACACACACACAGAGAGAGAGAAAAGCATTCAGTAAGCCCATTAGCGATGGCTCTTAGGGACAAACCACAGCGTACCTTAGTGCTGATTAAATCTAAAAGGAGATGAATCAAAAAGGCGACCTGAAAGTGACTCCCTGGATAAACAAGACGGACCATCGTCAAGTTTCATTCAGAGAGTTTTTTTTCCGCTGAGAGATGGAGGAGAAAGAGGAGGAGGAGGAGGGGGGTGGCTTTTAACTTAAATGGGCTAACTCAAGTAATTACACGGGCAGGCAATTTGGGCGCAAGTCATGGAAATAGAAAGAGAGAGAGAGAAAGAGAGAGAGAGAGGAAAAACATATGAGGCAGCCATGTGCTAAAAGCTCCTGCGTTTTAATGGAAAATAAAGGCATCACAGCGGTGTCATTACGGGGGTATATAGGGGATAATGTCGCACAGGAAATCAAATATCACCAGCAGAAAGATACTGCTATAATTAGAAAGAATCAAGCATTTTTAAAATGATTATTTTACGCGTGACATCAACCCACCTCGTTTGTCTCTTTTGAGCGTAATGGCTGTAAAGTTAAACGTCTGGCAGGTAAACAGGTACGCGACAACAGTCCCAAAAAGTACAGGTTAAAAAAAAAAAAAAAAAAAAAAAGCTGGATGTCGCGCGCGGTCGGCCTCCAGCTCCGCAGAAAAACCCTTTGCTGAAGGTGGAGAGAGAGGGGAGGGGGGGCTCGAGCTCTGGCAACAAGCTGCAAATGGAGTTATCAGATAGTATTTCCACCGGATGGTTCCCGTTTTACTGCTTTACTGGTCTTTTTCTCGCCGGAACAAAAGGAGTCCATCGCAAGGCGTAATTGCGCGTTTACGCACGCCGTAAATGTCCTCAAACGGAGCGGAGAAGTGCGCGTTTTGGCACACAGAAAAAAAAGAAAAGGCTGGCTGGCACGGAGGCTGTAATTGAGTGTCCTCCGGTCTGCTCTCCGGGTCCCGTTAGCTGCTTGTTCTACATGTGTCGCTGACAGGAAGAAACCTCCAGTAAAAACCCCTTTTAGCCGCGTGACGACGGCGCCGGCGCAGCCAATGAGCGCACAGTCCATTTACAGGGAATAACAAATCGGACCAATCAGAGGGGAGGTGAGATGGACACGCAGATGGAGGATGGAGGTGAATGGTGGAGATGGACTCGGAGAGGTGAGAGAGAAAAGTGTCAAATGTGCACAGTTGAAAACATTGACAGGGAGAGGAGAGGCTGCAGCAAACAGTCCCGCGCGTCCTCAAAAACAGTAAATCGCGTCATTTATTATCATATTTAATCCTAAAGTATAAATAAAGCTGTGATTGGCTGTAACAGCTGAATATTATCCTTATAAAATGCATAAATGTCATTTCTTGACTGCAGGAGCGTTTTTTTTCCTAAACTGAATTCATCTCACGTCCGAGTGTAATTAGTTGACATTCAATAACTACTTAGTTTACGGAGGGTGACTCCAACCTCTGGGAAATATCACGGCCCTAATAGCTGCAGAGTGGCGCCATCGTCTGTCACTGGAAATAATCGCAGGGCCTGCCGCTGTCGTTTACAACCTCATTAAGCCGCAGGTCATTGGTTTCAACACCTATTAAGGCTAATCTGCAAGACCTCGATTTGGCTGAGATCCTTTAATTCTTTCAGATTTCCAGCGTCACTTCAAAGACGAGATAAAACTGGAAGCAAAGGCAGCACCTTTTAATTAAAATGAGGCGCTGCTGACATGTTGCCCAGCACCATGTTCAAATTTCTTCTCTGTACACAGCGACAGAAAAGTGCTGCAGCTAATAAACACCGTGGTTAGGGTTCAGACATATTTTTACATTTCCATGACTTTTCTGACTTTTCAAGACCATACATTCCTTGAAATGACCATTGATACTCCTCTTTCATCCCTTTATACAATAAATTTTTAAAATATATATAATTTGAAAATAAATAAATAAATTGGAACAGGATTAGACCTGAATATTTGAATATAATTTAGGAACTGTTTCTTATTTATGTGAGGGGAGAGGGAGGTGCATAATGTGAAGGCATCTCAAATATATTTTTAAGCATGTGGGAGGAACTTATTATTACAATTATTTTTGGCTCAGGAGAGGGGCATAGCTTTATTTTGTATTTATTTTGAATACTAATTTTAAAGAACTTCTAAAGACCTTTTTAAGAAGAAAAGAACTTTTCTTTAACAAAATTTGGCAATTTTTTATGGAAAAAAAATTGGTTGTTTTGATTCAACCCAATTTTTGAAGAAAGGATCTTTCCCAATTTCACAAGATTGAGAGGCATCTTTTTTGGTCAAAAATGCCCCAAATGACACTGCACTGTACCTTATAAAAACAGACATTATTGTGTGATTTTCAAATTTCCAACAGTCCTTGGTCACATTATGTGTTATTACACAAGTTTGTGACACTGATTTGACTTTTACAAAACTTTCAGGGTCTGAGTATTTTTCCAAAACTTTTTAAGGCCTGGAAATTGCTAGCTGCAAATTCCATGATTTTTCCAAGTTTTTCATGACTGTACGAAACCTGTTTGATGCGAAACAAGTGACGTCTTCTGAAAAAAGTGTTGCTATTGGAGCAAAGTTGCCTCTGAGAAAAGTTGTTTGAGATTCACTGGGTTGACCGGTTTTACATGACAAAACAGCTTCATTATAAGATGCCCCCGGCTTCATTAGAAAGACATCAGATGTATAAAGATTATCTTTTTCTTGACTTTAATTGTTTAATTATTCCTGCAGCTCCGAGGAGATTGTGCTGCATCAAGCTGATTTCCCTTTGGCAAAGCCGATGCGACTCCACCTTGATTTGAGCCACATTCTCTTGACGTCCTCATCAAGCCTCTCACTCACTAGAACAAAAAAACCACAGAAGATGGCGAAGAATATCTTTTCCACCAAGGAATGATTAATTGATATAAATGATTAAAACAGAGGGAAATTATGAAATGAATTTGAAAAGGGGCCTCACAGGAAAAGCTTTGTTTGTTCCAGGCCTGTTTTAATGAGCTTTTCATAACTGGGCAAGAGAAATTACTCTGCGTGTTCTTTTTCTGGAGCTCTTTTGCAAAATAATTATGGTTAGTTGAAGTAAGGAGGAGGAGGAGGTGGAGGTGGAGGGGTCAGGGAGCTGTGTGGGGGAGAGGCTTTGGAGATGAGGAGGAAAAAGGGGGGTGTTCCCTCTGAAATTGATCATCTCCTCTCTCCGCTGAGATCCTTCAGTCCTGTGGCAGTTTCCAAGCAGCTGCATTAAAAAAAAACAGCAGCACACAACAATGTGGCGCAACACTATTTCAATGTTTAAACAGGGACAAGAGAGACGCGGCTCGCCGTGTTGATACTCCCCACAGGGGTGATCTCACCGAGATGAAAAGGAGACCACGGTGCTTCATAATGAAGCTGCTCGCCCTGTGGGAAAAAGCAAGAGAGCCACATTCAACATGGTGCTTAACTTCAGATTGGGATTCACTCTGTGCTTTATTCTATTAACATGACACTGAGGCCGCTTTCAATCTGCAGGTTTACACACCGAAAGCAATCTGCTAACCCAGTGATACTCAATTTATGGCCCGCAGGCCAAATCTGACCCCCAATAGAGTGCCGGGTGGCCCCCTAACTATTTTCTAATTCAAAATAACAATAAAGTGATTCACACTGGGGATTGTTTTTGTACTTTTAGTATACATAGGTGCCAGAATGCATAAAACAGCTTCAAAATAGCTTCTTTATCAAAAAAGTGCCAGAGTCCCAGCTAAGCTCCTGCTGCCCTGAAATCCTAGGAACATCCCAAAAAACAGGAGAAACATCCTAACATCCCAGAAATGTCCTAAAATCCTAGAAATGTCCAAATGCGAGAAATGTACTAAAATCCTACAAATGTGCTAAAATCTGAGAATCTACCTAGACTCCTAAAAATATACTGAAATTCTAGAAAGGTCCTAAAAGCAGGAAAGGTTGTAAAAATCCAAGAAATATCCCAAAATCCGACAACTGTCATAAAATCCTAGAAATCCTCTTAAATCCTAGAAACGTCATAAAGTCTGAGAAATGTCCTAAAATTCTACAAATGTCGAAAAATCCTAGAAACATCTACTGTTTCTGGCCCCTGGATGACTGTCATTTTGCAAAAGTGGCCCCGAAGCAATGTAAGTTGAGTCTGGTTAAATCAAACAACACGCAGGTCACCGAATCTTTTCCTCATATTGCATTTAGTGTTCACAGCAAAATGTTTGTGAAACAGCATCACGCTCGCTTTACTGTGTGTGTGTGTGTGTGTGTGTGTGTGTGTGCTGTCTTTTAGAGAGAATGATATTCAGTTAGCTGAGCCAACTGATGAGGGAAGATAAGGGTTCAGATTATCTGCAGATAGCGAGGGCCCACTCCATGACTGAACGGGGGAGGATGGCGGACTCGGCAGAAAGATCTCTAAATGAAATCTTCTAAATGAGTCGCTGGCTACTTACCTGGAAACACATTAGGAATAGTTCGGCATTTTGGAGAATACATTTATTTTTTTGTTGCCTAGAGCTGGATGAGAAGAGCAATGCCACTTTTATATCTGCAAATATGAAGCTAAACGTAGCTGCTGGTTAGCTTAGCATAAAGAGTAAACAGAGAGGAAACAAAAGCACATTTTACACTTCCTGTTCCAGGTGGGAATGTTGTGCCGTTATTCCCAACACGTTCTCATCTCAAGGCGTCACATGTTGCTGCATTGCAGTGGACTTCCATGTCGACATATTACGCTCTCGGTATCCGTCTGTGTCTGCTGTTCCCGTTCTGGGATGCTGCTACCGTGATGTCAACACAAGCACATGGTGGGATGATGCTGCACGTGGTGATATTTAGCCAACAAATGCGCATGGCAACCAACGCCAGGACGTCAACAAAAACACATGCTGCCGCGGATGGTTAGGATTAGGAGGCATATGGTAAAGTGTAGAAAAAAACATCCCAATTCAAAGTTCGGGTTCGTTTGACTCATTCACGTCTCCTTCACCTTTGCGCTCCTTATATTTTGTTGTTACGTTTTCACCTGATGCCGTCATGCTGCGTATCACGCGCACATGACAGATTCAATCGTTAGGTTCTCAATTAACGCCGTCTGTGCACGTAACATGCTGCCGTGGCAGGTACCATCCAGCCAAAGTATAATCCAGCCTGTTCTCAGCCTGAACTTGTAAAATTTGTTTGCTCTGTCAGTGCTTTCGTTATACGAGCGTGACGCCAAAAGCCAACTCACATGTCCAACTGGAATGCAGCTGGATGAAACCAGTGGCATTGTTGTTATATACTGAAGGCACCGGGCGCTTCTACATGCAATTACCATGACGCTGAAGTACAGCACCAGGTAATGATGCTGCAGGTAACGGCGTGATATAAGGAACACAAAGTACCAAATGATTTCGTGCAGGAATGCGAAATTCACCTTCCATGTTGATGTGGGTTTTTTTTTTCAAACCCCTTGACATGTGCCTCTTTTGCCTAAATCAAACCATCCGTGACTTTGTTGCCTAATCCGAACCGTCACGACAGTCACTTTGGTTGCCATGTGCTGTTGTGTAAACGTAAGGACAGCGCAGCATCATCCCACCATGAGCATTTGTTGACATCATGCCAACAACATCCAGAGCGTAAACAACCAACACGGAAGGATACCTAAAACTTCATAAGTAGACGCCAAAGGTCACTGACAGAGCGGCACCATGTGACGAGTGTGGATGAGCGTTTGGATAATAACACTGCGACTGCTTCTGCCCGGCCTCTTCCTCACCTGACGCAATCCAACGGTGTTTCATGTTTACGCAAAAGAGACCATTTGGTGTTGCACACTTATGCCAAAAGTATTTTCAAAGTGGTGCAATTTTACGGTTTCAGAATGAGTTCAGGCTGAAATAAAACGTATGATTGGTTGACACTTCACTGCATCATTGGATTGCTAAAAAAAGTCGAGGCAACTCAGCTTTGTTTTCTTGTAGCGTGTGACGCCTGCCCGCATCGATAAGTGCTGGGCATCAGTCTGTAGCTTTATGTCTCCGACTTCCATTCAAGACTTCCATCCGAACCAGGGACCCTCTTGCTGTGAGGCAACAGTGCTAACCACAAAGCCACCGTGCCGCCCCGTATCGTATCGTATCAAATCAAATCAAATCAAATCAAATCAAATCAAATCAAATCAAATCAAATCTGCTGTTGGTAGTGTAGGTCTTCCCATCGATGACAAGATCAATGTCTCTTAGAGACATCGATCTTGTCATCTAACTCTTTGTAATTTGGCAAGAAAGCACATTTCTTAAAATCATTCTGCAATGTTGGACAGAGGCATCATTCACCTCCTTAAAACTGTGACAGTTTTCATATGAAAGTCTGTAAGTCTGAAAACAAACAAACGAAAAAAAGAGAATTTCTGTTGCATTTGTGGGCAAATCAATAGACTCCAGTGTGACGTGTCGTTGAAATGGCATGAAAACAAGCACATTCAGAATGACTAAATTAGTGCAATCAGACCCTGCAGTCTGAGTCCATGGCTGCGTTGCTTTCTCTTGTGGTATGTTCTCTGAACTCCGTCCACTTTCCCATGTGGCTCCAGATCGACTTGGGTCACGAAACAGTGAAGCAGCCAGAAGTGTTTTTGCTCAATATTCCCCTCTAAAAAATATGTCTCACTTCATTTATTTGTTGCTATCGATCTTGTTCATTTATCGTTTGTAATTAAACACAAAACAAGTGAGCTTGAGTAAATGGAAATCAACAGCTTTAATACCCCCCCCGTATGGCAGCGGTTTTCTTTAAAGTCTGCGCTGATGATTACACAAAGCTGCGGGCCGCAACAAACTCTGACACACTGTGTCAGGACCGATACAGTCATCTGAAGATCAGGAGATAAAGTTTGAATCAGAATGAGTAACACACACACACACACACACACACACAGAGAGAGAGAAAGTAAGTGAGTATACTTGTTGGCCTTAAAGAAATACTTCACCCAAAATAATGACCATAAATTATTCATACCATGTTATGTTGAATTTATGAGGAAAACTTTGTCTCTCATGCCTCCACAGTGAAGCTAAACACCTGCTTTTGTTTCCTTACCAAATGCTTTTGTTGCACAAGGAAATAAATATAAGGTGTTTTATAGAAGTTGTAAATTTATTTTGAAAAACAAAAACTATGCAGCTAACAAGCAAAAATTGTAAATTTCCTGTGAAAATTGAAGTTTAATTGAAAACTGAAAAACTGAAACATTTTAAGCCTTTTTTAATTTTATTTGATGATTGTGGCTCATGAAAATCCAGTATCTCAAATTATTAGAATATTTCCTTAGATCATTCAAAAAGTGATTTATGATACAGAAATGTCCACCTTCTGAAAAGTATGTTTTTTTATATACGCAATGCTTGGTTTGGGGCTCCTTTTCTGAGAATTGCTGCATCAATATGGTGTGACAGGGAGGCGATGCTTTATAGCGGCCCTCAGCTCGTCTGCATTTGTGGGTCAGATGTTTCTAATATTTTTCTTTTTTCTAGCTGCAGGCCATAATTATCAAAATTAAAATACAAAAATGCTTCAGCATTTTAGTTTATGTAATGGGTATAGAATATATTAAAATTTCACTTTCTTTAATATCTGATGGAAAATATTAAACTTTATTACTATATTCTAATTTTTTTAATGCATCTGTATAAGCTGTGACATTTATTCCTTTCCTGCCACAAGCCATCCACCTGTACAATAACTCACCTCTGTCTGCTCTTTAAACTCTGGTCTTAGCTCCATGTCACTCTACACTGCTGACGTTATTTTTATTTATTCAGATACTGTTCCGCACTTTACACATGTATATATGTATATATGTACAGTCTCTTAGTTTTTTAGTTTTCTTAAGCGTATTCCTTTATATTCTATTAATAATGTTTGCTCTTTATTCTCTTGTTGTTACTGCATGGTGCTGCTACACCCCAATTTCTCAGTTTTGAGATTAATAAAGTATATCTATCTATCTATCTATCTATCTATATCCACCCCAAGGTTTGGATCCTTTCCAAATTTACAGACTTTTGGGACGTTCTGGGACGGTGTCTCAGTTTATGCCTGTTACATGCATTTTTTTCGTTTCAAAATAATCTTCCGTTTTCACAGAAAATTTACAGTTTTAACATTCAAACAGGAAGCAAACAGCGGACTCCCTGGTGAAAGTCTGAGGTTTGTTAGACCGATCCACCTCCCCTCCCACCCTAAATGGACTATGAAGCTTCTTATATTACATTATTACCAGCAGTGTTTAATCTAACAC
The DNA here is from genome assembly GCF_008729295.1 of Plectropomus leopardus. NCBI lineage: Eukaryota > Metazoa > Chordata > Actinopteri > Perciformes > Serranidae > Plectropomus > Plectropomus leopardus. The sequence continues at coordinate 36,714,649 of NC_056465.1, forward strand.
CATCTGACCCTGTATCCCACCACTGTGATAAATAGCTTTTGGCTTTGGTTTCTGACGCCAAAGTTATTGACCTAGTGACGAATTGAGAATGAGAATGGGCTGTGCACCAAATTTCATGAAAAATGGGACCATACTTTTGTCGTAATTTTGCTGACAAACAAACAAACTGAACAAATATCCTCCTTTGTGGAGGTAATAAATATTTGTTCCAAAATGTTGAACTGTTCCTCTTTCTTTATGTCTTTACATAGTGAGTCTCTGCAATGTTGGACGACACGCTGCTTTTGGGGCTGATTTTTGTACGAGTTTATCGGAACCAACTGAAAGGCTTCACTCTGACAAGAAAGACGTGAGTATCTTTGGTGAAACAAATTACAAGATTTGGGTCAAAAAGCAAATAACGGGGGAAAGAAGTTTCCACTGAGCAGAGCTACGATTCATTGTAACTCTCATATGGGATCAATAACTGTTTGTTTCTTCCATATTTGATGACATTTTTAGGTGGTTTGTCATTTTGACAGCTTTAGGCTCTATCTTAAAATGCACAAAGCTTTTCTCATTTGATACCATTCTAAACAAGAAGGGACATTTGTTCCCCCAAATTAACTGTACTTTAAGCTCCTGTCTGTGCAGGATTTGGGCTGCGGGAGCAAACTTTTCCTGTGAAGCTATATAATGAACCCATCTAGTCTGTCGTGACATTTTCATATAAATGTAATGGATTTTGTAGATTTTTGATGGATCAGGGTGCACATTTTCAAACACACCAGAAGCCCTTGACAGTAATGAATGTGCACAGCAGAGCCAGAAAACATCTCGGCGATGGAAAAAAAAAACAGAGAGAGAGATGTGGAATGATGGAATTCAGAAACTAAATGACAGAGAGGCAAAAACAGCCCTTCCTTTAAGTGCTTTAATCGTCGGATAATTACTTCTACACACTATCTCAGACTCTCTGCATGCGCACACGTACAAACACAAACACAACACCATGCGCTGCCTCTAACAACATTGCTTTAATGAAATGTCGTGAATCCTTAATGAGTCCCAATGTCTTGTGATAAATTTCATAATTATTCAACCCCACACAACTGGAGAGGGAAATTCATCAGTCAAAGCAAATTAGTTGGGATCCATTAGGGTTCAGTGTCTTGTAGGGACATTCACTTTATTAGCTCCTTACACCCATTGCCATAATTGGGAGCATATTTCATTTGGCTCTAACCCCACTTTACTGAATGACTGCTCTTTCCCTTTTTTATTTACAGCGACGTGCTCGCTGCTGCCTACTGTGCATACAGTCGCTGTTCAACAACACAACACAGCGTGGGAGATGATGTTATTCCCAGTGTTGTTGTCAAGATCACCTAAACCAAGATCAAGACCAGACCAGTGTAAGTCCTCCATTATACCACATGCTTACAGTAAAATATGGGCACTCCTCAAAATGATCTGAAATATCCACATTTCCATGAAAACACAAGGGTCTTCAGTGTGCCGTGGTGTAAGGCCCGTTTCACACAGCATGCATCAACAGTGCGTGAGATCAAGACAAGACAGAGCTGAGTCCGAGGCAAGACCAAGACCATGACCATCAGAAAATGACTTTGAGAACGTTCACAAGTACGATGACGACGGTTATTCATTTGTCACCCTAAGTCACCCAAAGAAAATGTTGGCATTGTACATTTCTGCAACCACTCATACGTTGCAATTGAGCGTTTTCTATGTACCATGACGATGTTTCTAAAGTGACGCGTATATGAGCTGACTGTCATCTGGAGGAAGAGGGGATGGTGGAAGGCGTAACACCTACCGAGCTGCAGACCAGTGTTACATACAAACAAACAACCAAATCAGCTGTTTTTTATCTACAAACATGAATATTTTTTAGCATCTGTTGCTGTGTTTCCCCCAAACACAGTGCCACAAAGAGTGTCTGTTTTTTACCGAGATATCATTACATTTCCAGAAGGTATTGTGCTACATCTCATAGCGATGCAAAGGCCATACAGTTGAAACAAATTGTAACGTAATTAATGCTGTAAATTGGTTGCGGTTCGGTTGAATCAAGAAAACTTCTTGGTTAGGTTTAAAAAAAAGAAAAAAGAGAGACCATGATTTGGTTTAAATTAAGTATCGATGTCAGTGTGCAGTTATTGTATATACATTTCTTATGTTACAGTAAAACAACGTTGACTTGTGGTTGTACGTTTTTGGCCTCCTGGCTGAAAGTCCGGTTTTGCTTGAACATCTTCCGCCCTACACAAAATTTCTTTCTCTTTATACAATGGTAGCTCAGTTGCAGTTCTCAGCGTCATCTATTGCCATAGATTTACAATGACGTTAGTTAATGGACTCTTTTGTCTCATTAAGAAGCTGGAGTTAGTCCTCTGTGTAGATATCACATGCTGAGGCACGTGACAAAATGGGGGTATTTGATGCCCTGGGAATGACAACGGGCTAATCTGCTGTATAATATATTACAAATGTAGTGTAATTTGCAGAAATCTACAATGATTTAGTTGCTCAAAATTGTATTCCTTTGACTTCTTCTTCTCCAAATTTGCTAATTTTTCTTTCAATAAGGCATCACGCTAAATCTTCCTGCTCCATCTTTATTGATTCGCCCAAAACTTCAAATGAAATAGGTGGTAAGAGGCCGTGATATCTGCCCCCTTTAATGTTGATTATAACAAGCCAATAATGAAAGAGGGTTTTGTCTTTTTGCGAGGAGCACGCAGCTCCTTGTTGATCAGTGGCACACAGCGGAGGGGATAATTTCTTTAGGATGACTGATGATGGCTTCCACTCACAGATGCCTCTCTTGTTTGTCTTGGGGCTGCCTCGGGGTTCGCCTTACCCTCGCTCCTCTCTCTCCGGCTCTGACAACCTGCAGACATCTCAGATGAGCAGCATTCTTCCCACAGAGACACCGAGTCTCTGACGTGGAAGAATGAACTGGAAAGCCTCTCTGTTTAGTGTCGAGGCCGTGAGAAAGAGACGGTGGACAGCGGCAGTCGATGGAGTTGGTTGAGCTTCAGGATTTGCAAAGATTACAAACTACAAACAAGTATGAGTCAAACTCTTACCACACTATAATTTTAAAACTATTAATTTGCAGTAAATTGCTTCTGTATGTACTCAATGCATGAACAATATCAGCAGAGCAAAGCTCCTATTTTCTCCCTCAAGAAGTCGTTGTTTGGGAACAATGAGATTATGGGCCCTCAAATATTTTTAGGAAATAACAACAACATGTTTGTTCAAATGCATAAACAACAACCTATGCTTAACTGATAAACATATTTCGGGGACTCTGCAAGTTATGGCTGTGACCAAGTACTTCTTTTAACCCGAAACACAGTCTTTCCCTAAACCCACACTCTCTGTTCTTGTGCACTTTTCACCTTCTTTGCCATAAACTTAACCAAACCCTTACTTTGGTCAATTAACTTAATAATTCTTTCAAATCTTGAAGGATTTGATGGTATTTATGGACTGGCACAAAACCAGCAGTAGCAAGTACAAGTTTTCAATGCAACAGTCAGACAGTTGGCTATTTTTGTGCTCTTACTTGGTATTTTCATGGCTTCATGCTCGTCTGTTTGTAAGGAGATGGCGTGCTGAGACTAAAACATTGGTACCTAATTTGGCTTTAAATTTCGCTTGCATTTGCAGTTTCAGGATAACGGGGCCTTATTACTGGACATTCAGACTGAAAACTGCCGCATGTTAGAAAAATATATAAGGGGCTGCATTAGTTGCAGAACTTCGGATACCTTGAAACAATTGAATAAGGTGGATTACTGAGTAAGTGGCATCTATTTTGGTGCATTGATTGAAAAATATACAGTAACAATACAGTGTTGATGTTACAAAGTAATCTACCTGATATTCAACTGGTCTAAGCTGTGTTCGTTGGATAAGGTTGCATTTCATGGTTTGCAGAAACGTACAACACCAACCTTTTCATCTGGCGACTGGGCTATTTTGAAGCAAACTAAAAGTCACTTTTTGAAGGTCTTGGTCTTGTCTCTGACTCAACTGCATTTAACTCTGTCTTGTCTTGATTTAAAAGAAAGAGGACTGAGGATTTTATTTCAAGACCAGTCAAGATGGTTTCATATCCTAATTGTTTCAAATCCTTTAGATTTAATTAATAAGACATTTCCCAGGGAAACAATTGATCAGTTGTGGTTAGGTTTAGGTAACAAAACTACTTGGTTAGGGTTCGAAAAAAAGATCATGTTTTGGTTTAAAGGGGGAATATGAAGAGGAATATCCATTTGTTTACTGTGGGCTTTTTCATGGAAATGTGGAACATTATCTTCTGGTGACGAGATGACACGTTCTAATCGCAAGTCATCACATATTGCCGCTTTGCAGTGGACTTCTACATCTATATATTACACTCGAGGTATTCTTCTGTGTCTGCTGTTGTCGTTCCGGGATGCCGCTGCTATAATGTCAACACATAGTGAGATTATGCAGCATGTTGTTATGTTTATACAACACAAGCACATGGCAACCAAATGTGGGGCCTCAAAAAAAGCATACTGTAAGGGATTTGGCAAAAGAGGCTACAACAGCAACAACAACAACAACAACAACAAAAACACACACATTCAGAGCTGAGAGCTGAAAGTCCAGGGTTTGTTTGATCCATCCACTGCCCCTGTTGCTTACCTTATAGGAACCTTTGTGCTCCTTATATTGAGTTGTTACTGGCAGTATTTCAATCTGGCGCTGTCCAGTGGTGTATTATGCGCGCTCAACAGTTTCCCTCCACCCATGTTTTTAACTGAAGACAACTGTCCGCGTATCATTCGGAAGCAAAAGGTGACTTTTGTCGGAGGATGTCATGCCAAAAGCGTTGCAAAAGTGGTGTTATTTAATGACTTCAGAAAGAGAACTGCCTGAACATGACCTTAATATTCTCATAAACAGTTGGACCCTTTTAAATTAAAGGTTGTGCACATCTGCTACCAAGGACCAACCCCACAGAATTATCGATAAAATATTTTTTATGAATGGTCAAATATGTTTTTCGTTAACCCTCTGGTGAGATTCAATAGGGGCGCATCACACTGGCCATGTATTTTTTTGACTTTTATTCATTGTGTTTTTGTGAAACAGTTATGTTAGCAGGTCCAGATGGACATAATATGGTTATATTTTTACTATTTTAAGTAAATGGGTTGTTGGATGAGTCACCGCTGAAAGCTGAAGGGCAAACTCACTTTCATACTTTGTGTCAATTGAAGCGTTTTGTGCGATATCCAGGGACACTGAATCTTCCCGGCAGCAGCAGCAGAAGGCCCTTCACACTGAGGCCGCGCTTTAGTGTCTTAATCTCATTCTGCCCACATCATGGCCATGTTTGTCCAAAAAGCCTCTGCTTCAGAGCTGACCTGATTGGAAGGTAATAAAAATCTAAGTCGAACAAAGGAAAGAAATAAGCTACATTCAAGCACGCACACACACGCGCGCTCACACACACAGAAAATAGCACCCTTATCATCCCTGTTTCATTTAGAGTTGATTGCTGTCGGATTATAATGCAATCACCACGCTGTGTGAGCCGTAACTATGGGAACTGGTTTTAACTGTTTATCTTGCCAGAGATCTTAATTTAAGTTTGAACACTCTGGATCACTTAGATGTGAGAGACATGGGAAATTGACAAAAAAAGGGGGACAACAAAGAGAGAAGGGAGGGGATGGGAGCTGTGGAAGAAAATGGAGAAACAGACACTTTCTTGTTCTTTCTGTTGTATTTCATATGCGATTTAATTTGTCTTTCAGAGAGAAAATCAATTTATGATGACAATCCGCGGGGCAGTAATGAAAGCAGCCGAGCTCCTTTGCCATGGGAAAGTTTCTGCCGGAGAATGCTGCTAATCTTGGCAAAATGAATCATTCACACTTTATTTGGACATCTGTGTTAACCCCCTCGCCCCCCCCCCCCCCCCCCTCCTCCTCCTCCTCCTCCTCCCGACTTTCATTCATTTGTGACAGTTTTATTACAAGTTGTGCAGGTGGCTGGAGGCTCAGGAGCCAAAAAGAATGCAGCATGGAGATGGTCCAAAATGTCGGGGAGCTGGTGAGTTTATAATTTCCTCCTTGCAGTGTGACTGCCACTATATTATCTATAACTAACATATTATCAATACCTGAAAAGGCACGCTGGGGAAAACAGTCTGCAGTTTGCCTCCCACTACGCTGCAATCTAAGATGTTTGACTTTAAGGTGTGAACAAATTCAGATTAAAGGCTCGGAGGCGATTTAGAGTAAGCCCGAGCTAACTCCAGCCTAAATACAGGAAATTGCACATGCTGCCACAGTATCCGCAGTGTAGTTTCACAGCGAGCAGCTTTATCACCTTTTCAGCATCTCAGGAATTTCTGCAAAACATCCACAACCTGCACTCATTTAAGGATTTGGTAGAAAATTCACACTATTGTTTTATTGTTTTTTCTTTTATAATTACTTACATGGAAACTTTGCTGATTTTCAACCAGCTTTGTATCAAAACAATGTGGGTAGTATGTTGAATGAACTGCGGTAAACTAACCGGTCTAACCAGTGCAAAGATATCCCTCCTCACCACAGCGAAACTACGCCTGATGACGTAAAATTTATTGTCTGGTGAAGTTTCGCTGCCTCTCAGGCTGTTGTTCAAACTACAGGCCGTATTTCTGCATGTTCAAATTGTCCACCAACTGTGACTTCTCCGCAGATCAAGAGACATGCCTGTCTCTGTTTCTGTCTCTCAAACTTGGACCAAAATCAGATTTTACACATTTCTAGGATCTTATGACATTTTTAGGATTTTAGAACATTTTTAGGGTTTTAGGACATTTTTAGGATTTTAGGACATGTTTATGATTTAGAGTGTTTTTTTGGATTTTTGGACATTTTTAAGATTTTAGGAAATTTTGGGGATTTTTAGGACATTTCTAGGATTTTAGAATATTTTTAGGATTTTAGAACATTTTTAGGATTTTAGGACATGTTTATGATTTTAGGATGTTTTTTGGATTTTTGGACATTTTTAGGATTTTAGGAAATATTTATGATTTTAGGACGTTTCTTAGATTTCAGCACATTTCTCGGATTTCAGGACATTTGTAGGATTTTTGGATGTTCCTATGATTTGGGGACATTTGCAGGACTTTAGGACATTTTCAGGATTTCAAGGTGTTTCTGGGATTTTGGGACATTTTGTTTCGGAGTGAGCAGTGCATTATAGTAGTTACAGGTTTTCTACCTTTTGAGCAAAAGTGAATTTCGCCTCACAGGCTGAGTGTCATGTCGTTCATCTCTGTGGCCGATATCTCCAACATTTTGCATCTCAAATTATGTCTATAGGTTCCAGTTTTTAGATGTATGTAGATGGATTTATGTGGCACGTACCGCTGACCTGATCTCTCTCCCTAAAGATCCTCCCTAAAAAAGACAAAAATTGAGACTAAGGCTGAACCTTTGAATGATGTTTCTTTATACCGTATCCCTGTGGCACCACCTGCAAATCTCTGTATTACTGCTTTAATAGAGTGGAATAATTTTAGCTTGAAAACTGAGCGTTGATCGTGAGTGAAAAACACAGACAGTGTCCTCCAGCCTCTTGAGCCTGCTGCTGGGTCAGTCCTTGATCTTAAGTCTAAAACCACTTTAATTTTCTGAAAACCCCTTTATCAACAACTGTTTTAATGAAAGCAAGAATTAGAGATAGAACTGGCTAAACTTATATTATTCTGCACGTAATGACATTAAATTCACTTCCACTTGCCCTCACCACTTCCCTGTGCGCTGTATGTTACTGGAACACGAATTGACTGAATCATAAGCTGAAGTGTGAAGTGGAAATAAGTTGAAGTGGCGAGGTCAGCGATCAATAGGAAGTTAATTAATGAGGAGTATGCAGTGTTGTGAAGTATGGATTTCCGAACGTTTATGATTGTGCTCCAATCATTGAAATGTCACCAGCGTTACATCTGAAAAAAAAAAAATCTACCTTTAATTTACCTTCAATTTATAATCTAATAAAGGAAAATATCAAGTTTGCCAACCACTCACACTCAGTACATTTTTTTACTTGGTTTGTGAGTAAACCGATGAACTTGCAACATGTCATGACTAAAATTTGTTGAGGATTGAGGGCTGATAACATTAATTAATCCTCCAAAGACATAATTTTCAGCTTCATACTTACAGTTTTGAATACATTTATTTACAAAATTGTATTCAAAGATATGATTTAACTGCCAGCTATGAATAAAGATTTTCCTGACATTTAAACAGCTTTGATACCGATGATAAAAGAGGTTCAGGGTTTCATAAATGCATTAGGTGCAAAATGAAGTGAGAATGGATCGTCTGTAGAGCAGAGATAATCAGATTGCTTTGCTTTGGGGACACTTTGGCAAAATGACAGGAGGCCAGGGGCCAGTCAAAGCAGCCCTATGCAAGTTTTGGAGGATTTTAGAACATTTTGGAGATTTTTAGGCTGTTTCCAGGATTTTATGATATCTTTAGGACTTTAGGACATTTCCAGGATTTTAGGATATTTGGAAGATTCTGGGATGCTTCTACGACTTTAGAACATTTTTAGGGTTTTAGACTGTTTCTAGGATTTTAGGACATTTCTATGATTTTAAGACATTTCAGGGATCTTTGAATGTTTACAGGGTTTTAGGACATATCTAGGACTTAAAAACATTTTTAGGATTTCAGGACGGTTCAAGGATTTTAGGACATTTTTAGGATGTTTCTAGGAAATTAGAACATTTTTAGGGTTTTAGGATTTTTCTAGGATCTGAGGATATTTTGAGGATTTTAGGAGGTGTTTAGTATGTCTGGACATAGGCTCTTGGGACATTAGGGTCTTAGCTACGACCTCTGTCAGGGGTGTGGGGGATCCTCCACTGTCCTGTTTTTTCAATAAGCAAGCTCTTTTTTAATGCTGTTTTATGCACTCTGGCAGCTTATGTGTACTAAAGGTACAAAACCATTCTCAGTGTGAATCACTTTGATTTTATTGTGAATTAGAAAATGGTTGGGGGGCCACCCGGCACCCTATCAGGGGGCCAGATCTGGCCAGCGGACTGTAAATTCAGCATTGCTAATCTACAGTATGTATGGTTAAAGCTTTATATTTGAACATCAGAGAAGAAGCTAATTAATTCATGATGTGCTAAGACAGAGCTATGCACACACTGAACTTAGTGAGTATCCACTGTCTTTGACCCGTGTAGAAGCAAAGTCACTTTGAAAAACGGCTGAGTGTATTTTTGGTTATTGTATGTAGCTCCTAGCTGCACTATTGTTCAAGCTTCAAAAGTTTGCGTGAGAAAAGTTGTGCCGTGAAAGAGAACAAGGATAAAAAATTAAGTTCTGATTACAATTATGGGACGTGACACTTAGCTGATTTCAAATCAGCGAGGCCAAATTTCACAAAGCCTGTCAATGGTGGCAGCAAGCTCGCCAGATCCCTCCCCAATCAAAAGTTTGCTCTATATAATTTTACGCAATCAGATTTCTCCACAGTCATCCAGTGCAATCAGGTAATCAGAGGGGAGCATTAACAAGACAAATGGGGTTTAAAAAGTGGGTGCACTCTGTTTGCAGGAACTTCCTATGGAGAAGCCCCCTCCCCTCCTTGATTACTCCTATCACCCTCATACAGCGCAGCATCCCCGCTAAATAGCTTTCTGCTACAGTGCAGGCAGTATGTGCAGCAGTGATTGACTTTACATGTAAAACTTGACAGGTAAATTGTTACTCTTAAGGCTATTTATGTCAAGTGATTAACTGCTCCAACTAGCGGTTTCTCTGAATGAGTCATAATGTGTACAGTAATAGCACTGCGGCCTCTTTCACACCTTTCATTAAATGTGAAACTCTGTGATCCAAATGGCACAGTCAGGGGCAATTTATACCAGCATGCATTTTTTCACCTCATGTGTGCAGATGTAGCATGTATGTGACTAGATTAGTGCCTGCTGCTCTGTCTTCCACTATACGGTTTCACCTCAGTGAGCTCTGTGTAGAATTCTACAATAATTTTAATAAAATGATCGTGTTGTGGCATTAATGTTAAATCCATTAGTTTATGTGTTAAGTCCTTCTTAAGGTCATAGTAATCATTGAAGTGATGACTGACTCAATCTGATTAACTTCTATAGCTTTTGACGCATTTTACGTACTTTTCATTCTTCATTTTTTGATAATTTTGGCAGAATTTCAGCTCAGCTTCTCAAATAAGTCTCAAATACACGATGGAAACAAAACTGTTAAATTCATACTGTTAAGTGCAAAAAATGCATACGTGCACATGCACATGCTATTTCCACTAGCTGCACTGTCACAATCAATTTTGCTGCAAATCATTGACATCTTTCAGGCTGTTATTAAAAAAATCTACTTTCCATGTAATATATTGAAAATAATTCATTTTTTAAAATCTAGAATCATAGTGGCACCATACAGAAACCTGGTATTTAAAGGGTTAAAATTCTGAAAATTAATGCATATTTGATATTCATGATTAGGACTAATTTTGGTTTAAAATATTACTGAGTGAAAGTAGAAAATATGTAAAATTTTCTATAGCCTGATATGAAAAGTGCATTTTATGTGCAGAGCGATATGAGTGTGTTTGACACCACACAAAAAAATATTAATGTATAAAAATCAATGTTGCTGCTAATCATTGACATATCCCAAGCTGTGATAATGAAAAAAGAATCTACTCAGCATGTAGTATATTGAAAATTATTCATTTTTTGTGTTTTTTTTTTATTCATTCATTTATTTATTAATTTTAATTAACAAAAATCTGTCATTTAAATGGTTAAAATTCTGAAAATTAATGCATATTTGATATTTCTGATTAGGACTGATGTTGGTTAAAAAAATAACTCAATGAAAGTAGAAAATAATATTAATGTATAATATTTTTTAAAGCTTGATTAAAGTGCATGTTATGTGCAGAGCGATACGAGCATGTGTTATACTAAAGTGGGTCTTAAGGGTTTGGGAATGTCTTAGTAAGTACGGCTAATAATGGGTACATTGATGGCTATGAAACATCTAAATCACCTCTAATCAAAAGTAGTTATTTTTTGAGATATAACATTTGAATTATGAGCTTTAGAAGTGCAAGTTGATAGATCTTTTAACTTTGGAAAGAGCCAGGATAGCTGCTTCTGTTTTCCAGCCCAGTCGCCGGAAGAAAGTGTTGGCATTGTATATTTCTGAAACAACAAACAACAAAACCATTTGTTTTTGAATGACTCATCGCTGTATTTCTGTTACATTTCAGGCACCAGACGTCTGTGTTTTTTAGCATCTTGCTGTGTTTTCAAGGGTACAATGCCACAAAAATCTCTTTTTTTAACAGTTAACAGAATTTGACCTGCGATTGTGCCACCAAATCTGGCTGTTTTCTTGCAAGACATCTTTGGCATTTCTAGTGGCAACTGTGCCACTAAAACTGGACACATCAGTGCCATTTCCAATGGTGATGTGACACCAATGGGCTGGTTTTTGGTGACACTGACTGTGCCTTTTTAACAGGACTGCTACTGTGCCACCAACTGGCTGTTAATTTAGCGACACATCAGCAGCATTTCCACACGGTGTGCCACCAAAACCGGCTGTGTTTTAGTGACACATTGGTGGCATTTTCAGAGGCAATGTGCCTCCAAAACTAGCTGTGCTTTAGTGAGACATTGGCAGCATTTCCAGCACAGTGGTGCCACCAAAATCATCCGCTGGTGTGCCACATACGCTGTCTGACAAGATATTGGTGGCATTTCCACCAAAACAGACTGTTTTTAGTGACACATTGGTGGCATTTTTCAGCAACGATTGTGGCAACAAAACTGTTTTAGTCTTTCTTAGTGAGACATCTACAGCATTTCCAGTGCCTATTGTGCCACCAAATCCACCTGTTTTTTAGCAAATCATTGACAGAATTTCCAGTGGCGATTATGTTAAGAAAACCAGCTGTTTTTTAGTGAGACACCGGTGGCATTTCCAGTGGCAATGTGCCACCAAAAGGGAGTGTTTGTTAAGCCATCAGTTTCATTTCAAGCTCCAACTGAGCCACCAAAACAGTTGTTTCTTTGCGAGACATCAGTTGGATTTCCAGCTGTGATTGTGTGATCAAAACAGGCTATTTTAAGCCAAGACATGATATTTCATGAACCATAAAGTGATTGTGAACCTAAATGTAAACACTTTTACCACGGTGATCTTGAAATGTGCAGAAATGTAAAGTTTTGACACATCTGCTACATAAAAATTTCAAATGTGACATATCTGTGGTTTGCAGGACCGTACAATGCCAACATTTACTTATTGGAGTTTGAGAATGACATCAATCTTCTCCTCTAACACTCGACAATTAAGCAAAAAAAGATGATTACCCAAAATGTTTAACCATTTCTTTAACCGAAAATAAATATATTTGCCTATGAATGGCATTGGATAAAGCCATGCATACACATGTTGTATGATTATGCTTGCCAGATAATTATTTCTTAGCAGCACCATATTTAAATTCATGTCTTTTCTCCTAAAACTTTCTTTCTCTCCCAGTTATAATGATACATTTCTGGGTAATCTAACAGATTGACCTCTTCACACACTTACCCAATCCTTCGAGCAGATTTCCTTGGCTCTGAAATAATTAGGGAAGACGACGTGAGGATGACAAAAGACAACAGGAAAATGAAATAGGCCCTCTCTCCGGTCCTTAGGGTCTTTGCAGCAATTCTAATTAAGCCCATCCAGAAACAGAGGGGCTGGATTGGGGCAGTTTCTCATCAGGGTCCCTCCATGAGCCTCTTTTGTCATGAACACACAGCCAATTACAAAGCTCAACAATAGAGCGGCGGAGTCTTATACCCTCCGCAAAGACAAGAGACTGCAGAGATCTCAAAATATCCATAAGCATGAAGTGACTTTGTGAAAACACGCTCACCTTCCTATAAAGTGAAATCAAATATGCTTTTTGGTTTTGTGGACTTTGGCCAGCAATACTCAACTTGCTTTTCTTGGGGGCCACTTTTGCAGCATGATAGGCCCAGAACAAGTCACAGCATACATGTTTCCAAGATTTTAGAACCTTTCTCAGATTTTAGGACGTTTCTAGGATTTTAGACTTTCTCTGATTTTCAGACATTTCTCCGATTTTAGCGAAATTATCCAATTTTAGGATAGGTCTAGCATTATAGGCCATTCCTAGGATGTTTCTGGGACATTTTAGGACATTTCTCAGATTGTGGGACGTTTCTATGAATTTAGGATGTTTCTCAGATTTTGGGACATTTCTAAGATTTTAGGACATTGCTCATATTTTAGGACATTTCTCAGATTTTAGGATGTTTCTAGGATTTAAGGACATCTCTAGGATTTTAGGACAAAGGATTTTAGGACATTTGTTGGATTATACAACGTTTCTTGGATTTTAGCACGTTTCTTGGATTTTAGCACGTTTCTTGGATTTTAGGACATTTCTGAGATTTAAGGACATTTCCCAGATTTTAGGACATTTTAGGACATTGAAGTTTTAAGGATTTTAAGAAATGGGAATAGGAATTAGGATTTTAGGACATTAGGGGCTTAGCTTAAACCTCTGTCTTGGGTGCGGGGGATCCTCCACTGGAATGTTTTCTTGTTAGACAAGCTCTATTTTGATGCTGTTTTATGCATTCTGGCACCTCATGTATACTAAAAGTATCAAAAGAATTCCCAGTGTGAATCAATTTAATTTTATTGTGAATTACAAAATAGTTGGAAGCCAATGAGCACCCTATCAGCGGCAAGATTTGGCTGTAAATTGGCTGTCACTGACTTAGACTAAGCCTGCAAGTTCAGTTTCCTGTGGTATACACATCATTTTATGTTTCCAAGGGAACACTAAAGATCCAGTAATACAGTTTTCAAAATATGTGTCCGACTAATTAAAATGAAATATATTTCAGTGTAAAATAAATCCGAACAGCTCCCACTCCATATCAAGACGAGCCAAAGATAACCTCACTTGTTTATCATCTTTGCATATTAGTCTTGGCGAATAATATGAGTGGCTGTGTAATCTCCGAGCTTGCCAGACCTTAGATTATGGAGCTGTCTCTCATTTTATTCATTGTGCACAGAGGGTAATTACCCAGAGATAAGTGTTCCTCTATCAGGGTCCAGTCACAGCGCTGCGAAAGCAATCTCCTCAGACACGGGTCCCGTCCCAGGCTATTTGGGTGACACAGAGTGGGAAGTGGGTGCTGGAGGACACCGGCGGAGCTTTGTGGTTGCCTGCGTTTGGATGAGGCCTCCTGACAGTCACGGCCAGGTGGGCCAATCTTTCAATCAGACACCCTATTTACCATCGCAAAGCTCTACTGCCCTGCCTCATTTATAGCCGCTTAGGTTGCTTGTGATGAAAGGCAGATAACAGTTTACATTCACCCTTCCACCTCTCTCTTCAGATGCAGGGAAAACATCCTCTGGGGGCTTTGGACTATTATTTTTTGTGTCACATCAGAACTGAACGCTCCATTGGATTTGTAGGAAAATCAGACGATGTGTCAGAAAGTGCAATTAGTCAGCGAGAGAGGATTCTATTTTCTGTGTGATTTCTGATGGGGGGGATAAGTGAGGCAAGATTAATGCTTCTAAGAAAAATCAATGAGTGGAAGAAAAACATCTTGTGTGTTTGGGGATTTTTTTCCAAGACGTTTGAGCTGGTCTCACAAATGCGCACGTGCACACACACATACACACAAACACACACACACACACACACACACACACACACACACACAAATAGATGTAAGGCAAGAAAACAATGGCTTTCCCTCTACATGAAGAGACAAAGTTGCATGATTAAAACTACTGACACTAATGGATGATTTGCAAGTAAAAAGGCAAAAACTTCAATGTTCAAATAATAGCAAGAACAGAGACAGACCCTCATGCACGAGATTGAAGCCATTTCTGAGAATCTTTGAGGGCGTATGTGTGTGTGCTGAACCTTTCTGTCGTTGCTCTCTGTTGTTTTATGTCTTTATACTGCCTCACTGCTGCTGTACGGTGCATGTTTATATATATATGCATGTATGAATGCACTGTACCTGTCTGCTTTGCTGCTCACATGTTATTGACTGATTGTTGTTTGTTGCTGAATGAATGTGACGCTACTTTTCTTGTATGCATGTGTTGGGCGTACATGAATCACCTGATGTTTGGTTGAGTCTCCAAAGTCTAGATCCACTCCAGGCTGCAGCGCAACCAACACCTGTATTGAATTTTGCACTTTGCAAATAGATAAGACACTTTGTACCATGTAATTTATGCCATATAGTTTACACTGCAATTGTTACTGCATTTTGTCCTCTATATGAATTGTTGTATCGTTTTCTTTCTTTTTCTTTCCCTTTTCTTTCTTTACTTCTATTGTCGATTACCTGCCAAGGGGCTATGGATGTTAATTAGCAGTCCTGCTAACTCCAGCATATTTACATTTGTATTTCACGTAATACTTTTGTCCAGTTTACTGAGTCTTCCTCTTTATTCACGTAGCAAAGGGTGTCCCCCAGGGCTCCATACAAGGTCTACTGTTGCTTTATATATATGTAAATAATCACTCAGTATGTGTCGTTGCACGGTTAAGCAGAGCTACAGTTATTACTCGATTATGCCATTAAATTGGACTACTGTCTTTGTCCCAGTATAAAAGCACCGGGGGAGAATCGATTTATTGATAGAAGTATGTCCGACTAGGAGACATAGTAGATGGCAGCCCATGTAGATGCAACAGCCAGAAGCTTCTCAAATCCTTGCTACTGTTTTGCCATATTTTTCTGTTTTTTAACTCCATGGCCCCTTCTGCTGAAGCACGACTTTTCTAAAATAGAGAAGCATTTATCAACATTGAGAAAAGTTATGTGGAGTTTGGACTGAATACAGCAGACCACGAGAGGATCCCCACCGGCAGTGTGTGCGGAGTGGCCAGTCAGACCAGAGGGGAGAAACAAAACCTAAAGCGCTGGACAAAGAGAGGGAGGAGAGAAGAGAGGAGAGCTGACGTCAGAGTGACTCGGACTCGACTTGGACCGAGAGCTATTGCTCTTTTAAGCCTTCTTCTGGCAAATGTCCATTCGCAGGAGAATGAAGTGGATGAGATGCGATCGAGGTTCACTCAGCAACGACTGCCCTGTGCACATCGTCACGGAGACATGGTTAACCTCTAACATCCCAGATCAAGCTCTTGCACTGGACGGGCGAACCTGATGAGACTCTGATGTGAATTCAAAAAATGCACTGCAGGAACTGAATGATGCCACCAGCAGCAACATGTTCGAGCAACCGGATGAAATTTTCGTAGCAGCTGATGATTTTAATCAACTCATCCTTCAACTCCAGAGATGTAGCAGGATCAAGGACTAACGTATCTACCTTCTTCTACGTTGTTGAAGGTGAAGATGTGCCCCCGTCCAGCTAGTTGCCACTAGACGTTCTTCTGGTTGACCTTTTACATCACATGTATTGCATGTTGAACGGTAAAAACATGGATAACGTTTCGGCTTTGTACATATGTATGAGCTCTGCCCTTTACTTTTTACCTTGATCTTGTTTTGTTTTCTGACATTCTTCTTCTTCTTTTGTTTTTTCCAGGCTTTCTCCTCCGAAGTTATGCAGTTCAACTTACGGGTAAAAGCCCAGCACGGTGACCAGGAGCATGTGCAGAACGCTTAGGTAAGTTCAAGTCCAGTTGAGGCATGTATATGAAAGAGTAGCTTCATTCTCAACCGCTTTATTTTGATGTGTTAGTCCAACTTCAAGTATTCCAGTTTAGTACTATTCCAATCAGACTAACATGTTTAAATGTATTTTAAAAGTCAGACTAACACAATAATTCCACTTTTTCATCTAAACGTACTGATTGTGAAAACTGATCACATGCTGCTTTCAATTTTTATGCAGAGGACAGTTATCTAGTGCTCATTCTCCGACAGTAGTTCAGACTTTTGAATTCCTGCTGTCTGCCTTGGATGTTGTTTCTTCCCATTCACCTCAACTTAAACTCATTTTAATTATGTGTTTCAAACCTAGTTATCTCGTTTCTGCAAAATGAAATTCAAAATTCTGCAAAAATGGCACAAAAACGTCATAGTATAGTATGTTGTCAAAAATGACCCAAATTGGACAAAAAAATGTCACAGTATAGTATGTAATCAAAAATGACACAAAACATCATAGAGTTGTAAGTCGTCAAAAATGCCTCAAAATGTTGCAAAACATCATAGTATGGTATTTCGATAAAAATGACCCAAAATTGCACAAAAATGTCAAAATATAGTTTACTGCTAAAAATGTCCATCATAGTTTACTTTGTCTTAAAAAATGTCAAAAAGTAGCACAAAAATGTCATAGGATAGCATGTTGTCAAAAATGACCTGAAAACATCAAAGTATAGTACGTCGTCAAAAATGACCAAAAATGCCACAAAAACGTCATAGTACATTATGTTATCAAAACTGACCCAAAAACGTCACAGTAAAGTATGTTATCAAAAATGACCCAAAAACGTCATAGTATAGCATGGCGTCAAACATATGCGGACTTTACCATAGGGCGAAACTGGCATTCGCCTGGAGCCCCCAGCCCCATGAAATGCCCTTTGGGGCCCCATAAAATGCCCTCCCTTTATTTATTTATTTATTTTTGTCCATTTATTAAGTTTTTAAAAAAAAAATCCCTTCGCAAAAATAGCATCGGAAAGCCTAATTCATCACTGACTCATGTCTTGTCGGAGTCTGTCTGCCCACCCCACCCCTTCAGTCGGCAGTACATGGACTATTCCATGATGCGCAGCACCGTACTGCGCAGCGCTTATGCGGAAGTGATTCCAGCGCGCTAAGAATCAATTCATGTAAACACGAAACTACAGAGAAAATATTGGAGATAAACCGCGAAGCGAAGCTACGAGCGCGGCTCACAGGGAAACAAGAAGAGGGAGAAAAACGGGAGTTTTAACAAACCTGCCCAAGGTATCTACCTGTTTCAGAGCAGTTCCGGTGTTCCGGTCTGCCGTTAAAGCCGCTCTCACGGATCCAACAGTCGTAGCATGTAAACACACACACACACACACACACACACACACACACACTCACTCTTTTATGTCCATGGTGAGAGCACAGGTATGTCTTTGTGATTTATAGTTTGACCAGCCATGACATTTACGCGATTATAGACAACATTATTGCTCCCGTTGTTTGTTTAATTTGTCTAAAATCTTGTTTAGATTTGGAAAGTAGTCTATCATACTTTACGGACGGGTAACGTAAAAATAAAGGTATTATCTGCTATTATCCTTATGAGCCTGCATTACATTATAACCACTCCAGTCCTTTTTACCTCCTTTTACCTTCGAAGAGCCAAAACAACACCTAAAAACCTGCCAAAAAGTGATTGCAGCTCCTAACTTGTCACTACAAGGTTGAACTGCCTCAAAGTGACTCGATTTCAGTCATAGTGATATACTTGACAGGTTATAGCTCACCCAGTCCTCCTTTACCTGTGTAAATACCTTTAAAAGACCAATGCAATGACATTTTCAACTTGCTAGATAGTGATTACAGCTGGTATCTTGCTACTGAAAGGTTGTTTCTGCCTCAAAATGACTAGATTTAATTCATAGAGGTTGTATTTGACTAATTGTAATCACTCCAGTAATTTTTACCTGAGTAAATAACTTTAAAGACAAATGTAATGCATAAAATGCAATTTCTTACTTGCTGGAAGGTGATTGCAGCTGCTATCTTGTTACTGAAAGGTTGTTTCTGCCTAAAAATGACCAGATTTAATTATTAGGTGGTTTATTTGACTAATTGTAATCACTCCTCTTGTCACTAAAAGGACCTTACAATATGATTCAGAGAAACCCAACAGTTCCTACAATGAGCATGCACTTGGCTACAGTGGAGATTCAAAGACTGCACATAGGTCCTCTGAAACACAAAAACTAGGCATAAAGTGTTTTCACTTTATTATAAGGAAGTTGCTCTGATGGCTGAATGATTTATTAACAAGATCTTGTAATTTTAGATCAAATTATTTTGAGGCAGAAACTCAACCTGGCACCAAAACATCATAATATAGCATGGCATCAAAAATGATCCGAAAACATCATTGTATAGTATGGTGCAAAAATGTTAAAAAAAAATTGCAAAAAATTGTTACAGCGTTGTATGTTGTCAAAAATTACCAAAAAACGTATAGTATAGTATGATATCAAAGATGACCTGAAAACGTCATAGTAAAGTATATTGTCAAAAATGACCCAAAAACGTCATAGTGTAATATGTCTTCAAATATGAGCAAAAATGGCACCAAAATCTATTACTATAGTATGTCGTCAAAAATGGCACAAAAATGTTATGGTATAATATGTTGTAAAAAATTACCCAAAACGACATAGTGTAGTATGTTGTCAATAATGACCCCAAAACGTTATATTATAGAATGTCTCCGAAAATGCCAAAAAGGTATAGTATGGCATGAAAATGGTTCATTTTTGACACCATTTAAAACTACAGTGTTTTTGGGTCATTTTTGACTACAAAGTATACTGCAACGTTTTGGACGCCATACTATACTATGATGCTTTTGACGCCATTTTGGGCTAATTTTGATGCCATACTTTATCGTGATGATTTTGTGCCATTTTGGGCACCAAATGTCATACAATAGCATATCATCCAAAATTCCACCAAAAGTCACACTACAGCACGTTGTCCAAAGTGGAATGTAAAAGTCACACCGTGGCATGTCACTCAGAGTATTATAGATATGGTTGTCAGACTGAGAAACAGTTTCTTTCCGAGAGCCATCACCACCGTGAACTCTCACAAATAACCACCCCGGACATCACAACAGACAATAGACATTGTACATCACATCCCTACCTCAATCCACCTGGTGCACACCCTAATTATCTACCCATGTGCAATATATTTCCTGTGCAATATATTTCTATCTGTGCAATATACTTCACATACTGTGCAATATGTCATGCAATATACCGAGTCGCTCTACTCATATTTATTATTTAACTTATACCTCCACACCCATGTACATAGCTGTATATAAGTCTATTTTTATTTTTATTTCTATCTTTTTTATTCTTATTCCTATTGCTATTTTTTTTACCTATTTCGTACTTAATTCTGTAAAAAGCTTTTGTACTTTGCACTGAAGGAATGGAGAAGCTCTCCAATCTCCTTATACACTGTATAATGACAGTAAAGAGCATTCTGATTCTGATTCTCTCTTCTGATTCAGTTGTCTGCTGTGCTTGTGTCACTATGTTACTTATGTGAAGTCTTTTCTCCCTCTCAATCATGCAGGTCATCTCATCTCCTGATAGGAAAGTCCGTGTGCACCACCTCCAGACCACCTACACGTGGTCACACCCTGGGTGTTCCCTCCTGTTTTGTTGGCTTACATTTCAACCACCAATCAAAAGACGCTGATTGAGAAATGCCAATCCATCAACGTGGAGCCAGTCTGTTGTAGACTAGTTGCTGCTGTTATTTGTGGCTTGAGCTCCCCCTCACCTTTCCTCTTGTGATTGTTAACGTTTTCTTTGCTATAAGTCTGCCTTTTTGGTGGTTTTTGATAAATGTTAAATTGCGCCATACATAGTTTCCTTAGGTTTTTGTTTTGTATATCCAGCTGTTCAGCTGTAGTAATTCGGTCCACCTCACTGACTCCTCCCAGGTTCTGATGTTGTTTGAGTGTCGTTGTAATCTGTTTAATATGTCTAAAAAGCAATAAATGGCAATGTATGCCAAATTATAATGTTGTCTTATTGCCTCCCTTAACGGTAGCACAATAGGTGTGGGACAGGCATATAAAAATCGTAGTATATCTTACGGTCAAAATTGTCATAAAAAAAGTCATAGTATAGTATGTTTTCCAAAATAGCACCAAAAAGACATACTATAGCATGTTGTCAAAAATACCACCAAAAAGTCATACTATAGCATGTTGACCAAAATTCCACCAAAAGCTCATACAACAGCATGTTGTCAAAATACCACCTAGTGTCATACTATAGCATGTTGTCCAAAATGCCTTGACATGCTATTTTTTTCCGCCCTTTTTTGACATAAAATACTATGTCTTTTTCAGACATTTTTCAAACTCCTTTATAATGATGTTTTTGGCCATTTATTAAACATACGATACAATGACGTGTTTCAAAACGCCATAATTTCACATATCCAAAAAATAACCAAGGATGCAAGGACATAATATGGCAAAAATGTCACAATAAGACCCGTCCCAAAAACAGCTGAAAACCACATTAAACATCATACAATAACCTTCCGAAACGTACCATAGGATGGAAAATTGCATTTGCAATTCCGCATGTCCAAAAAATGACCGAGAAGGCAAGGCTATACTATGGCAAAAATGGCAAAAAATGACCTATCCCAAAAACAGTTTAAAACCACATGTGATAACATGAAATGGCCTTCTGAGACTTGCCATTACATAGAAAGTTGTAAAAATGGCCAAAAAGCAATATTTCTGCATGTCCAAAAAAATGACCGAGAAGGCAAGGCTATAGTATGGCAAAAATGTCAAAAAATGACCTGTCCCACAAACAGTTTAAAACCACATTAAATGACATAAAATAGCCTTCTGAAACTTGCCATTGCATCGAAAGTTGGAAAAATGGCCAAAAAAGCAACAATTCTGCATGTCCAAAAAATGACAGAAAAGGCAAGGCTATACTATGGCAAAAATGTCAAAAAATGACCTGTCCCAAAAACAGCTTAAAACCACCTTAAACAACATAAAATAGCTTTCTGATATGTACCATAGCATAGAAAGTTGCAAAAAATGGCCAAAAAAGCAATAATTCTGCAGGCCCAAAAAATGACCAAGAAGGCAAGGCTATAGTATGGCAAAAATGTCAAAAAATGACCTGTCCCAAAAACAGTTTAAAACCACATTAAATGACATAAAATAGCCTTCTGAGATGTACCATAGCATAGAAAGTTGCAAAAATGGCCAAAAAAGCAATAATTCTGCAGGCCCAAAAAAATGACAGAGAAGGCAAGGCTATACTATGGCAAAAATGTCAAAAAATGACCTGTCCCAAAAACAGTTTAAAACCACATTAAATGACATAAAATAGCCTTCTGAGATGTACCATAGCATAGAAAGTTGCAAAAAATGGCCAAAAAAGCAATAATTCTGCAGGCCCAAAAAATGACAAAAGAAGGCAAGGCTATACTATGGCAAAAATGTCAAAAAATGACCTGTCCCAAAAACAGTTTAAAACCACATTAAATGACATAAAATAGCCTTCTGAGATGTACCATAGCATAGAAAGTTGCAAAAATGGCCAAAAAAAGCAATAATTCTGCATGACCAAAAAAAATGACAAAAAAGGCAAGGCTATACTATGGCAAAAATGTCAAAAAATGACCTGTCCCAAAAACAGTTTAAAACCACCTTAAACAACATAAAATAGCTTCCTGATGACACCATAGCATAGAAAAAATTGCAAAAAATGGCCAAAAAAGCAATAATTCTGCATGTCCAAAAAATGACCAAAAAGCAAGGCTATAGTATGGCAAAAATGTCAAAAAATGACCTGTCCCAAAAACAGCTTAAAACCACCTAAAACAACATAAAATAGCTTCTGATATGTACCATAGCATAGAAAGTTGCAAAAAATGGCCAAAAAAAAAAGCAATAATTTTGCATGTGAAAAAAATGACCAAAAAAGCAAGGCTATAGTATGGCAAAAATGTCAAAAAATGACCTGTCCCAAAAACAGCTAAAAACCACATTAAAACATAAAATAGCCTTCTGAAACATGCCATAGCATAGAAAGTTGCAAAAAAAATGGCCAAAAAAAAGCAATAATTCTGCATGTCCAAAAAAATGACCAAAAAGCAAGGCTATAGTATGGCAAAAATGTCAAAAAATGACCTGTCCCAAAAACAGCTAAAAAAAACCACATTAAACAGACATAAAATAGCCTGCTGAGAATGCCATAGCATAGAAAGTTGCAAAAAAATGGCAAAAACACCAATAATTCTGCATGTCGAAAAAATGACCAAAAAAGCAAGGCTATAGTATGGCAAAAATGTCAAAAAATGACCTGTCCCAAAAAACAGCTTAAAACCACTTAAAATGCACATAAAATAGCCTGCTGAGATGTACCATAGCATAGAAAGTTGCAAAAAATGGCCAAAAAAGCAATAATTCTGCATGTTGAAAAAATGACCAAAAAGCAAGGCTATAGTATGGCAAAAATGTCAAAAAATGACCTGTCCCAAAAAAACAGCTTAAAAAACACTAAAAAACAACATAAAATAGCTGCTTCTGACATGCCATAGCATAGAAAGTTGCAAAAAAATGGCCAAAAAAAACATATAATTCTGCATGTCGAAAAAAATGACCAAAAAGCAAGGCTATAGTATGGCAAAAATGTCAAAAAATGACCTGTCCAAAAAACAGCTAAAAACCACCAAAAAACACATAAAATAGCCTTCTGACATGTACCATAGCATAGAAAGTTGCAAAAAATGGCCAAAAACACCATAAAATTTTGCATGTCGAAAAAATGACCAAAAAAGCAAGGCTATAGTATGGCAAAAATGTCAAAAAATGACCTGTCCCAAAAACAGCTGAAAACCACTTAAAACAGCATAAAATAGCCTTGCTGAGATGTACCATAGCATAGAAAGTTGCAAAAATGGCCAAAAAAGCAATAATTCTGCATGACCAAAAAATGACCAAAAAAGCAAGGCTATAGTATGGCAAAAATGTCAAAAAATGACCTGTCCCAAAAACAGCTTAAAACCACTCAAAAAGACATAAAATAGCTTCTGAGATGCCATAGCATAGAAAGTTGCAAAAATGGCCAAAAAAACCAATAATTTGCATGTCGAAAAAATGACCAAAAAAGCAAGGCTATAGTATGGCAAAAATGTCAAAAAAAATGACCTGTCCCAAAAAACAGTTTGAAAACACATTTAAAAACATGCATAAAATAGCCTGCCTGAGATGTACCATAGCATAGAAAGTTGCAAAAATGGCCAAAAAACACCAATAATTCTGCATGTCGAAAAAATGACCAAAAAAGCAAGGCTATAGTATGGCAAAAATGTCAAAAAATGACCTGTCCCAAAAACAGCTTAAAACACCTAAAACAACATAAAATAGCGTGCTGAGACACGCCATAGCATAGAAAGTTGCAAAAAATGGCCAAAAACAGCATAATTCTGCATGTCGAAAAAATGACCAAAAAGCAAGGCTATAGTATGGCAAAAAAATGTCAAAAATGACCTGTCCCAAAAACAGCTAAAAAAACCACAAAACAGCATAAAATAGCCTGCTGAGATGACACGCCATAGCATAAAAGTTGCAAAAATGGCCAAAAAAACAATAATTTGCATGTTGAAAAAAATGACCAAAAAAGCAAGGCTATAGTATGGCAAAAATGTCAAAAAATGACCTGTCCAAAAACAGCTGAAAAAAACACATTAAAAACAGCATAAAATAGCCTGCTGAGACATGCCATAGCATAGAAAGTTGCAAAAATGGCCAAAAAAACAATAATTTGCATGTTGAAAAAAATGACCAAAAAAGCAAGGCTATAGTATGGCAAAAATGTCAAAAAATGACCTGTCCCAAAAACAGCTAAAAACCACTAAAACACATAAAATAGCGTGCTGAAACACACCATAGCATAGAAAGTTGCAAAAATGGCCAAAAACACCATAATTTTGCATGTGAAAAAATGACCAAAAAGCAAGGCTATAGTATGGCAAAAATGTCAAAAAATGACCTGTCCCAAAAACAGCTGAAAACACCACAAAAACAGCATAAAATAGCGTGCTGAGACACGCCATAGCATAAAAGTTGCAAAAATGGCAAAAAAACCAATAATGCATGTTGAAAAAAAATGACCAAAAAGCAAGGCTATAGTATGGCAAAAATGTCAAAAAATGACCTGTCCCAAAAACAGCTGAAAACACCTTAAAAAAAGCATAAAATAGCGTGCTGAAGACACGCCATAGCATAGAAAGTTGCAAAAAATGGCAAAAAAAAGCAATAATTCTGCATGTTGAAAAAATGACCAAAAAGGCAAGGCTATAGTATGGCAAAAATGTCAAAAAATGACCTGTCCAAAAAAAACAGCTAAAAACACTCAAAATGCATAAAATAGCCTTCTGAGACACGCCATAGCATAGAAAGTTGCAAAAAATGCCAAAAAACAATAATTTGCATGTGAAAAAAATGACAAAAAGCAAGGCTATAGTATGGCAAAAATGTCAAAAAATGACCTGTCCCAAAAAAACAGCTAAAAACACCTAAAACAGACATAAAATAGCCTGCTGAGACACATTGCCATAGCATAGAAAGTTGCAAAAAATGGCCAAAAAAGCAATAATTTTGCATGTCGAAAAAAATGACCAAAAAGCAAGGCTATAGTATGGCAAAAATGTCAAAAAATGACCTGTCCCAAAAAACAGCTAAAAAAAACACTAAAAAATGAGCATAAAATAGCCTGCTGAGACATGTACCATAGCATAGAAAGTTGCAAAAAATGGCCAAAAAAACCCAAAAATTTGCATGTCAAAAAAATGACCAAAAAGCAAGGCTATAGTATGGCAAAAATGTCAAAAAATGACCTGTCCCAAAAAAAAAAACACACCTGAAAACACTTTCTGAGAAAAAACCAAGTTGCCTTAAAATAGCCAAAAAAGCAAGCTAAACAGCTTCCTGATATGTACCATAGCATAAAATGTCCAAGCAAACAAGTCAAAAAATGGCCAAAAAAGCAATAATTCTGCATGTCAAAAAAAATGACAAAAAAAAAAAGCAAGGCTATAGTATGGCAAAAATGTCAAAAAATGACCTGTCCCAAAAACAGCTTAAAAAACACTTAAAAACAGCATAAAATAGCTTTAAGACATGTACCATAGCATAGAAAGTTGCAAAAAAATGGCCAAAAAAAAAGCAATAATTCTGCATGTTGAAAAAAATGACCAAAAAGCAAGGCTATAGTATGGCAAAAATGTCAAAAAATGACCTGTCCCAAAAACAGCTAAAAAACCACATTAAACAGCATAAAATAGCCTTGCTGAGACATGTACCATAGCATAGAAAGTTGCAAAAAATGGCCAAAAAAGCAATAATTCTGCATGTTGTCCAAAAAAATGACAAAAAGCAAGGCTATAGTATGGCAAAAATGTCAAAAAATGACCTGTCCCAAAAACAGCTAAAAAACACCTTAAAACAGCATAAAATAGCGTGCTGACATGTACCATTAGCATAGAAAGTTGCAAAAAATGGCCAAAAAAGCAATAAAATGCATGTCCAAAAAATGACCAAAAAAGCAAGGCTATAGTATGGCAAAAATGTCAAAAAATGACCTGTCCCAAAAACAGTTTAAAACCACCTTAAATGACATAAAATAGCCTGCTGAGACACGCCATAGCATAAAAGTTGCAAAAAATGGCCAAAAAAAAAGCATAATTCTGCATGTCAAAAAATGACCAAAAAGCAAGGCTATAGTATGGCAAAAATGTCAAAAAATGACCTGTCCCAAAAACAGCTTAAAACACCTTGAAAACAACATAAAATAGCTTTCTGATATGACACCATAGCATAGAAAGTTGCAAAAAATGGCCAAAAAACCATAATCTGCATGTCAAAAAAATGACCAAAAAGCAAGGCTATAGTATGGCAAAAATGTCAAAAAAATGACCTGTCCCAAAAACAGCTAAAAAAACCACTAAAAATGACATAAAATAGCCTTCTGATATGCCATAGCATAGAATGTTGCAAAAAGCCAAAAACACCAATAATTCTGCATGTCAAAAAAAAATGACCAAAAAAGCAAGGCTATAGTATGGCAAAAATGTCAAAAAATGACCTGTCCAAAAAAAAACAGCTTAAAAACCACATTAAACAACATAAAATAGCCTGCTGAGACTTGCCATCATTGCATAGCAAAAGTTGCAAAAAATGGCCAAAAACACAAAAATTTTGCATGTCGAAAAAATGACCCAAAAAGCAAGGCTATAGTATGGCAAAAATGTCAAAAAATGACCTGTCCCAAAAACAGCTGAAAAAAAAACCACAAAAAAGCATAAAATACCTTCTTACACAAGCCATAGCATAGAAAGTTGCAAAAATGGCCAAAAAAAGCAATAATTCTGCATGTCCAAAAAATGACCAAAAAGCAAGGCTATAGTATGGCAAAAATGTCAAAAAATTGACCTGTCCCAAAAAAACAGTTTTAAAACCACATTAAAGGGCATAAAATAGCCTTCTGAAACTTGCCATAGCATAGAAAGTTGCAAAAAATGGCCAAAAAAACCAATAATTTTGCATGTCCAAAAAAAATGACAGAAAAAGCAAGGTTATAGTATGGCAAAAATGTCAAAAAATGACCTGTCCCAAAAACAGTTTAAAACCACATTAAAGGACATAAAATAGCCTTCTGAGATGTACCATAGCATAGAAAGTTGCAAAAATGGCCAAAAAAGCAATAATTCTGCATGTCCAAAAAATGACAAAAAAGCAAAGCTATAGTATGGCAAAAATGGCAAAAAATGACCTGTCCCAAAAACAGCTTAAAACCACCTTAAACAACATGAAATAGCTTTCTGATATGTACCATTGCATAGAAAATTGCAAAAAATGGCCAAAAAAGCAATAATTCTGCATGTCCAAAAAATGACAGAGAAGGCAAGGCTATACTATGGCAAAAATGTCAAAAAATGACCTGTCCCAAAAACAGTTTAAAACCACATTAAAGGACATGAAATAGCCTTCTGAGATGTACCATCGCATAGAAAGTTGCAAAAATGGCCAAAAAAGCAATGATTTTGCATTTCCAAAAAAGGACTAGAAGGTAAGGCTACAGTATGGCAAAAATGTCAAAAAATGACCTGTCCCAAAAACAGCTTAAAACCACATTAAAACTGACACTTGATTCCTCTGTAACTTTAAGTTTTGCCTCAGATGATCTCACTGACTGTGGGTAACTTCCCTTTGTTTATCATGGGAAGCTTTTTGCAAAACATGCATGTTTTTTTCTCGCTTTCGTGACATTTGGTCTTTGGCCTTTGAGCTGCATGAGTGCAAGAAACGGGTGCAAAAGTGGTTGTTTTTGGAGGCAAAGACATTACTCATTACTTTTCAGCACAGAGCTTTTCCCAGCTGGTGTGATACAAACCCTCTTCTCTCATTTTTGGGCTCCTGCTTTCTTGCTAAAGGTTATCCAGAAATAAAACGTGTAGGTCGCTAAGAAGACACCATTATTGTCTTCATTATGGAATACATGAAGTGCATCGTGAGTATGTTCTCTAAACAGCATGCTGCTTTTCTCCCCCGCTGATTCCAAACTGTCAAACCAGTTTCTAAATAGCATCATCATGTTTCTGGCTTGCCAAAAAAATACACTCCTCACAGACAAGAGAGTAACAGCACCAAACCATTTCCTGGTGTCACAGGTTTCAACTCTGTGAGGCTGAAACAAATGTTTCTTTCATTATAATGAAACATGAGATGCCAGATAATCTCATAAATATGTGTTGTATTTCTTTTTCTGCGCTCACGCTGCTCGGGAGAAAGAGGCAGGCCTTTGTTTGGGGCTTCCTGGCTCACAGGAAGTGATTGCAGCGGGACAGTGAGGGACACTCATCTCTTGGAAAGGGGGGAATGCTCCAAGACGTATCCCTTTTTGATCAAGGCTTGCTGACGGATCGCCCGGAGAAAGGCAAATGGGGATCATACCGGGGCCTGATGACAAGAGGCCAATTTTGATGTCCCTTTTCTCTCATTGCGGTGCTTCTCTTTCAAGCCCAAATCTGGTTGAGCAGCCTGGGGGAAAACGGCCTTTTACCCACCTTCCTTGTCTCACAGTTGATGGGACGGCGAAGAGCTAAATTAGATTTAGATGAATGTTGAGACCAAATAAAACTGCTTGTGTCTTCCTGTTGCAATGAAGAGGCTCCTGATTGCTTTCAAGACGTATTTTTCATCTATTTGTGGTCATTCACGGTGGATTTGATTATTAGGAAACATTTTACAATAAGGGACAAAAAACAAGTAGTTACTAGGAAACTAATGAGGAACCAATGAGGAACTATTAATGAATGTTCAGAACTTCAGTCAAACGTCATACAGTCGCTAATCGTTAGTTAATAAATAACTGAGAGAATTAATGAGGAACAAATGAAGAACTAACTATTAGTTAATGTTCAGTTCTTCAGTAACTGCTAGTCAGAGATAGTCCTGCCCGTCCACGTGGTCTGGATTCACGTTCAGGTTTATCATTGTCTCAAAAAAAGACCTGACATGAGTTATCCATTTTGTGTCCCCTAAAGTAAAGAGCAGAATAATACGTACTGAAACATTACATAACCATTAAGGACTGCTTGGTGCATTTTACATGCTTTTCATTCTTCATTTTTTTGATAATTTTGGCTGTGCTCATTGCCTATGGCATAAATTTGGCAAGATTGCATATTTTAGTTTAATCTTGGGATTATGGACAGAAAAGTGTTTTTGCAGTTCACAAGAATGGGACGGACAGCCTGAAAACATGATGGTGAGGCGGACTGTGTGTGTGTGTGTGTGTGTGTGCGTGCGTGCGTGCGTGCGTGCGTGTGTACCTGTCCTGTAGAGGTCCGTGGCTCCCTTGAAGAAGCGTGGCGGCGCTGCCTCCAGGATCATGATGAAGTTGTATTGGTTGTATTTGGCCTTTTCCAGAGCCCATCAGCTGCCCGCATTCCTGCACGCAAAACAGCTCATCAGATATGATCAATAAATCTGAACTGAACATTTACATATGAAGAGATCTAAAATACAAATATACATTTATGAATAACTTCAAACCACCACTCACATGCTTTTCATCACAATCAAGACATATCTAAACCTTAGGAACACTTGATAATTTTTGGCTGTGTTCAATTACATTTCACAGGCTCCTGAAATCACAATCACAATGATTAGGAACACTTGATAATTTTTTGTGTTGCATATGGCATACATTTTGGTACGATTACGTATTTTTGTTTAGTTTTTAAATTTGCAGCTCAGCTCCTACAATAAGTCTAAAATACACTGTGGAAACTAAATAGTTACATTCAGACTGTTCAGGTCCAAAAATGCTCCATTGAAACCCATTCAAACTGACATTTTTGATCCCACAGCCATCAGAGCAGAAAAACAGGACTTGTATTATTTCTGGGTGTCATTCTGGGCTTTTGACTCTGAATTTGTCATTTTGACTATTTTCCACCTGATGAGGTCATTTTGACCATATTTGGCATATGGAGGAAATACATGCTATAAAATCTGATTGGGAGTTATTAACAAACGAACCTGCTGAACTAACAGTTCATTCTTCTCATTAGTTCCTTAATAACGACTTATTACTAAATATTCCCAGTATGCATTGTTAAGTGTTCCCTAATTCTCTATTAACTGATTATTAACTAATGATTAGCTGCTGTATGACATTTGATTGGGAGTTACTCACGAACACAGCATTAACTAATAGTTAATTCATTCCTCATTAGTCCCTTAGTAACTAACTTTCTTTTTGAGTACTGCATTGTAAAGTGTTACCCATTAAGCACTATTTATTCACAAATGGACAGAGTCTGCCGCAGAAAGCAGCCCTGATATTTCATAAAAAGTGGGACTAAAGTGCTGAAAAATGAAAGCTGTCTGCGAGCAAAAACAAGGGCACTGCTTCGTTTCATCCCGGATTGTTTAATTGAAAAAATGTTGTTGACCCATGTGAGAAACATTATATCCGAGCAACATCAGGCTCCATATTCAGTGAAACCGTAACCTCAAAGGCCACATGTTCTCGCTGTGTGTTTATAATGCATTAGTGGAACAAACTCCGCACTGTACTCTCTTTACAAATCCCACCTGGCCGTGTATTAGTTGCAGATGTGGCTCTCTAATTCATAATGAACTAATAATGGTTTTGTTAGTGCAGGATTGTTTTCCTTTCCCCCTCGCACACACGTAGATGGAGATAATCTGGAGAGTGTGTGGCGGCGCAGGAGAAGATATTGCACCCTGCATGAAACATAGACATAGGAATGTGTTGTTGTAAGATAGCCGGCTTTGAATTGTCTTAATGTGACTCACTTGGTGGCTATGAACTGTATCATTAAATAACAGCTTTTTTTTCTTTAGGGAGTCACCTCTCTGTATCCGCCGGGATTATAATGACTTATCGTAAAGAGGAAAACCACGTATGAGCTCTCCAACATTCACAAGAGAAACGGTACAAGTTCAGCACCCTGTTTAATTAAAATGTCTTTGACTGTGTTTGCGGCGAGTGAAACCACATGACACAGAACTGCAAATTAATGACTCCATATTTTTGATGGTGCACTGATAGAAAGGAGAGCTCAAGGACTACACGTGCGAGATAAAGTAGAACAAAAGAAAATACAGAGATCTGAGGGCATCAATTAACAGCAAGCTTTTATGTCAAAGAAACTGCGGCGTTAAAGAAGTCTCCGAGGCATTTTTCAGCTGCACTGACATGGAGTCATATTGACTATATGAATGTTTAGAAATCTTACTTTAATATTATATCCAGGGTTGGTAATTTTATCTCAAAGGATGTTCTTAATTTAAAGTTATGAATGTACATGTGTAACAACATATAAATGAGTGTGTTCTGTTGGTTCTAACTGAAAATCTTATGATGTACAGTTTTTACTAAAAGGCTGCACCACGAGGTAGATTTATGTGTCATTTTTTAGACAGAGTTTATAAACTGAAACTAAATTTTGTCCTAAATTTGTAAATCCTGCCACATCCTTTGGCGTCGATGAGGAGTTATATAATAATATATAAATTTGGATTCGTTTTCAAGCATGTGCAGGATGATGACGTATAAGTCGGCAGATTGCTGGGAGAAATAAATTGTTACAGCAGCCAAATTAGTTATTTTTGAAGAGATGACGTTTTGCTGTAGGCCAGCCCAGAAGCTCACATCGCTCTGGTTACCTCATCAAAAAAAAAAGCCTGTGGGATTTTTCCGTTTGATTTTTGGATCATTGTGGAAAAATAAACCCGATTTTTGAAGCCAAAATGCAATCGCCACAAGTAAAAAGTTATAAAGCTATAAACAAACTACAGTACGGAATGCATCGCCTCCGCTACGAGGCTGTGATCCGTGTCCGGCAGTTTGGCATGATGACATTCTGTATAGTCTCATTTAGATACTTAACAACCGCCTTTTTGAATACGCATATTAGTTTCAGAGTTCGTAGTGGGGTATTTTTGTACGTTTTTTATGTCGTAAAAGAAAACTTGAGCCTCCTCAGTTTGTTTAACCATAGATCTGATTTATTTAAGGCCGGATTTCTGTTTTTTGGGACTCATCAAATCTTAAAATATGACGGATTATCTAGAAACCTTGTAGAGTATCTTTTAGTGTCCTTGGCTGATTCTAAATAGCAAAGCTAAAACATCTGGTGGCGTATCATGGAGACGCAAAAGGCGGCTTTTGGCGTCAGGATCTTACGCCCAAATCACTGTAAACGTGATGGCATTTGATGACATCAGAACGAGAACGGGCTGCACGAGCATGTGCCTCTCGTCCATGTGCATGCTTTTTTTTTGCACGGTGATTCGGTTTGCAGGTTTGGTTTTGAAAAAAAAAAATAGTTCCTACATGAAACTGCTCACAAAAAGCTCAGTAGATTATCTTATTTTTCTGAAATAGGCATTGCTTTTTCATTTATTTTTAAATATTTATTTTAATCATTTATTTATTATTACTACTATTATTTATAATTATAATAAATAATAATAATAATAATAATAATAATAATAATAATAATAATAATAATAATAATAATTATTATTATTATTATTATTATTATTATTATTATTATTATTATTGTTGTTATTATTATTATTATTATTATTATTATTATTATTATTATTATTATTATTATTATTATTATTTACTTATTCATTTTAATCTAGGTCCATTATACTGAAGAGAACAGACATCTTTTCGGCTGATATCTCCAACTCAAACCAAACTTTCTACACTGACAAAGAGCACTACAGGTAAGAATTAAAAATGTGTATTTCTGATTTTTGGATGAACTATCCCTTTAATCTTTGATATTTTGGACATGTTGCAACATCAGCCTAACTGCTGCAGGTAGCCAGGGAGTCAACCTGAAATGCCCACATTTGCATCTCACGCTGGAGAAAAGTTTTAAAATGCAGGTTTTCTTTCTTTCTTCTTTTTCTTGACAACAGCCCCACATAACATCACATCGGCCTGTGGAGACATCCAAAACTTGACTGCCTTGCGTGGTTACAGTTGCTAAAACTATCTGACGAACAGTCAATTTATGTCAGTTTCATTTCAAGCTCAAGTATCAACATGGAAATCCCTCCCGCTCTACATGCTGCCAAATTTAAGATCAGACTATAACTCCTTAAAAAAAAATCTGCTTATGATTTTAAAACACCACAGACACTGCCAGACACATAATGTGTATTGAGCAGCTTATTTTTGTGATTTATCTGTACGGATTTGGCCAATCGCCTGTGCTCAAATCAAGCTCGGAGGGAAAATGGAGGAAAGGAGACGTTTGGAAGCAAAAGGTCTGACCATGGATCATGTTTTTAATTTGCATCTCGTGTGTCTACACAGAATGACCTCTCCTGTATGAGAGAGCTGCACTAGACTCAAAATAGAGCCTGACATGTGAAATATTGGATCTGTTGTGGAGGTATTACTTAGTGCCAGGTGCTTTAGAAACCTCTCACATTTCCATTATTTTGCAAAGTAGACTGCGGCTGCAAGAACACAATTGTTCACAGCAGTGGTGTCATTAGGCCTCAGTGTGTGTATATATATATATATGTGTGCGTGTGTGTGTGTGTGTGCATATACATACATATATATTTATATATAAAGAAAACATGCCTTCCAAAGCCGTTCGTTTCATATAATGTCGAGGAATGTTGTAATTTTTTATCTTGGCAGGCCATAGGGTTTGGAAGGCATGCTTTAAAAATCACCAATTTATTTTTTTTTTTAAATATTGCCAATTTTTAAAAAATGAATAAATCACAAAAACTTTGAGGAAAAAAAATATTTATTTTATATTTTTAATTGCCCACAAAGTTTTAAAGAAGTTTAAAAAAATCAAACACAGAATACATTCTGACAAAGAGAGGCCATATTGAACTGAGGAGTGTGTCGTCCTGCTTTCAGCTGGAAAGCACGTCGATGACGTGCAAAGAACAAAGCCGTAACACGTGCGGTGTTAAGTATTAAATTAAAACGTCTTCCTGTTACTTCTCTCATAGATTTCACCTCGAAACTTTGAAGTCTGACCTGTGAGGAGGAGGAGGAGCGCGACGCTGCACGCTCTGTGTTATTGCAGCCTGTGTGTATAGTGGAGTCTCATTAGGGATTTTTACCCCGTGCAAAAGATTTTGCAAAAAAGGAAAACAAGGATGATAAAGCAAAATGAAAGAAGGAGAGAAAGCGCGAGGAAATCCAGAGGAAAAAGGACTGGGGATATTGTAATTAGTTGCACCTGTTTCCTTTAACCCAGCTCCAGTTTCCCTCTACAAACGCATGCAGATTACCCATCAAAGCCCCTCGTCGCTGCCTCCGCTCAATGGGTCCTTTGTTGCCAGTTGTCAGGGAGGCGGCCCACAAAAGTATGTAACACAAGCAGGCCACACTGCTGTGGAACTTAGAGTACATGCAAGCCTCCACCGGCCACAACAAGAAGAAAAGAGAGTGTTTGTAGACACCGAGTCTGCATGTGAGACATCATGGTGGCACTTTTTTTTTCAGATGTGACCACAACAGTTGCATCATCTGTCAACAGTCTAAAACGGGCCTGTGTTAGCTGCTAGATCTGACACTCAGGAACAATATCCACTGTGGAGAGATGAGTTTTTCCTGTTTGCGTGCTCACTGAGACACAAGCATGTATGTAACTGTATATATAAAGGACTGTATGCTGGTGCTAAAAGTACTACTGGACATATCGTGGAAGTAAACATATCTCAAAGTCTATAGGTAAAGCAGAATCAGTTCTTTCTAAAAACTTTAGAAATGATAGAAAATGTTTTTTAAACATGAAAAGACTGAACTGTGCTGCAGGGTGGAGTTAAACCGTTAAACTGTTTTTAACAGTTTCTGTGTGCAGGATTTTTTAGTCGGGCCTAAAAGCCTGCTCAATATCTCATCCATAACATAACCACACACCCACTCTGTACGAACCAAGAACCAGCCTCTGCACAGCTACAGACTCTCGTTAGCAGCTAACTCAGAAGCAAAAAGCACACATCTCCCGAGTCAAAAAACAAGTCGCCGCACAGCTACAGACTCTCGTTAGCAGCAAAGTCAGTAGCACAAAGCCTAAATTCCTCCCCTGCTTAAGAGCAAGCCAATGCACAGACGGACTCTTGTTAGAAGCTAACTCTGTCTCAAAAAGCACACATCTCCCGAGACAGTGAGCAAGCCACCACGCAGCTACGCACTCTCATTAGCAGCTAACTCACTTGCAAAAAGCACACATCTCCCAAGCTGTGAGAGACAGTGAGCAAGCCACCACATAGCTACAGACTCTTGTTAGCAGCTAACCCTGCAGCACAAAGCCTACTAATTTCCCAAAATGAAGAATTATCTGCTGTGCAGCTACAGACTCTTTTTAGCAGCTAATTCAGTAGCGAGCACACATCTCCTGAGTCAAGAGCTAGCCGCCACACAGCTACAGGCTCTCGCTGGCAGCTAAGTAACATAGTAACATACACGCCTGGAGCCAATGAATGAGATAGCTGCTGCACAGGGATAGACTCTCGTTAGAAGCAAACTCTGTACCATAAAACTTATTTTTTCCCCAAACAGAACAGTGAGCCACCACGCAGCTACAGACTCTCTTTAGCAGCCAAGTAACATTTTAACATACACACCTGGAGCCAATGAATTAGGGGGAGCTGCTGCACAGCGACAGACTCTTGTTAGCAGCTAACTCTGTGACATTTTAACATACACACCTGGAGCCAATGAATGAGAGAGCTGCTGCACAGCAACAGACTTTCGTTCGCAGCTAGCTCAGTATCGTTAACGTTAGCCTTCCCTGAGCTGACCACTAACGATGGTGCTGCAGCTGAGTCTCAAAGTGACTGATGGCCTCCATAATCAATATCGTGTATAGATCGCCCATGTTTCCATTTGTAGATAATCTGTTTTTCCGTACGCTCACCATATAACAGAAAACACTTCGAGCTGTGAAAGCTGCGGTCAGGGCGTTCCTGATCCTGGATCAGCCGCTCCTCCGCACAGCTGCTGCGGGCGAACAGCGTTCATCTTCAGAAAGTGTCCTTGATTAGGTTATTATCAAGATCATTTAGCGTCTCAATAAGAGCAGTGCGTGGAGGAGTGACGGCGATGTGGTGCTACGGCGGTATTCTGTCATTGAATTGGACGCTGAAAGGTTCACATGCTCACCTCATGGAACGTACCAGACAATGAGCGCCGCGGCGGAGGCAGGGGGTAAAGGGGGAGAGAACGTTCTGCATTCAGGCGCTAATTAGAAAAATTAGATCTATGAAAGGCAGCAAGTGATCTAGGCCTTCAACCTACGTCTGTGTACCGCTGTAGCAGCACAAAGAGGAGGCAACAATAAGCACCGAGGAGGAGGAGGGGGGGATAAATAATTTAATCCATTATCTACTCTGCAAAGCTCATCAGCACTGCTACACAATGGCCACGATTGAATTGCTGATTGCATTTCTCTCCTACCCTCCAGGAGAAAATGCCCATGCTCCACTCTGTGCTCTCAGCCTGCCAGCACAACCACGAGCGAGAGAAAGACACAGAGAGAGACGCAGCAGTGTAGAGTGTCTCCCACCAAGGTCAAACTACAATACTGCAATCTAATTAAGAGTATCAGAGAGTTTCCTGTGCGGGGTCAACCTCCCTGTTGTGCTCACAGGCTCATATTGTCCATTATGTATTACATCATGTTCTCCTACATGTAAATGATGGATGTGGTGCTGTGATCTCCTCGTCTGCCGTCTTTTTAATTGATAAGAGTGCATCTATAAAAAGAGTCTCTGCGACCAGCAGGATGTATGCACGGGTTACTGCTCAGGTAAAGTGTCGGCTGTGATTTATGCCGCATAGAATTCGCCAGAAAAAATGTTGGCATTATACATTTCTGCAAACCTCAGACACCATTTGCATGTTATTATGTGACCAATATGTGCTGTGGTTAAAGTGTGGTGAGGCACAAAACCTGCTGGTTATAGTTGGGAAAAGATTACGTCTTGGCCTAAAATATGGGAGCACAATCCCCACCCGAAATGTAGAAATGTCTCGGTAAAAACAACTGCTTTTGTGGCACAATCCCAGCTGGAGGAACAGCGTTGGGTCACTACAAAACACGAACACTGGGAGCCTGAAACACAGCAATGTGTTGGTAAATCACCACTGCATTGTTGTTTGTTGGCCTCAGCCTTCAATCAAGAAAGTAAAAGTGAAGCCAAATTGAAGGTGCCAAAAACTGCAGTTCATCAAAAGTCCACTTGAGGCTCCAACAGCGAGTCGACAACACGTTCTCATCCGATCAGTCACACATCGCTGCTTTGTTAGTGAACTTTCAAGTCCACATATTACGCTCTAGGTATCCTTCTGAGGCTACTCAGCACATGGTGGGATTACGCTGCACATGAGGGATCGCCCACACCCCCTAACAGAGGCCCTAGCTAAGACCCTAATGTCCTAAAATCCCAGAAAGTTCATAAAATCCAAGAACTGTCCTAAAATCCTAGAAATGACATGAAATCTAAAAAAGTCATAAAATCTTAGAAATGTTCCAAATTCTGAGAATTGTCCTAAAGTCCTGGAAATGTCCTAAAATCTTACAACCGTCCTTAAGTCTTAAACATCCGAAAATCCAACAAACACAACAAAATTCTAAACATTCCCTAAAATCCGAGAAATTTCTTTAAGTCCTAAATATTTTCTAAAATCCCAGAAACATCCAAAAATTCTAGAAACATCCTGAAATCCTGAAATGTTCTAAAATCCTAAAAACATGCTAATATCTGAGAAACATCCTAAATTTCTAGAAACATCCTAAAATCCTACAAACATCCAGAATCATAGAAAATTATTAACATTCTAGAAACGTTGTAAAATCCTGGAAACACGTTTGGGCTGCTGCGACTGGTCCTGACCTCCTGTCATTTTTTAAAAGCGGCCCTCAGTCAAAGCCGGCTGAGTCTTCCTGCACTGGACCTTCAGTTTTGGTTAACTTTCTTTGCACGTCATCCGATGTCGATGTGTAACTGGGAGACGATTAAAAACCATTATCGGATGAATCTGGCGAAGCTTTATGACGGTGATTGTTGCCATCATTTTCTCTCCTCCATCATCTGCATCAAGCAGGAATATCAGCAAGTTTTCTTGGCCCGCTGCCTCCGACATGCTGGCTCAATTTTACCTCCCCTTTCAGTGTGGCGCATTTACATAGAGGAGAAAAAGTAGTCCACATAATGGTCCCCTTTGGCTAAGCGCTTTAAGGTCCTGTCCACAGTCCCAGTGAGGGGCAGTCAAGCTGCCTCTGCTCTGCTCTGTTTGTTTTATGGAGCAGGAGTGAAGCCACTTTGAGGTCAGCTCGCTGCAAAAACTGTGCTGGGTCTCCTATGGTCCGCTGGAAACGGCTCCAGAACCGATCCAGAGGGCCATTTCTACTAATCCGGCCAGCTTTCATTGACAAAAAGAGGTCACTGCTCTGCGCACAGCTTCTGCAATAACAGCAGGGGTCATTTTTACCAATGCATTTCCAGGACGTTTCCAGGACTTTGAGGCAAATTTTAAAGACCATTCATTCTCTGAAACGACTATCGGTACTCTCTGCGGGTTCTTTTACGTCACCATAAAATGGTTTTTTTGAACGTATAATATGTTAAAAAATAATAAACTCAAGAAAAATGATTAATTCAGAACATTTAAATATAACTCAGAGACTGTTACTGATCAGAGGGGACGGGGTGGCGCAAAAAAGCACGCCAAATATTTTTTTAAGCACTTTTTTTAGTTTTAGTTTATTTTGGCTTTAGGGGAGAGGCATACAATTTTAAATGGCTATATTTTGTATTCATTTTAAAAGAAAAGCTTTTTGTTTGTTTGTTTGTATTTAAAAAGGCCTTTAAATTTTAAAAGTACAGCAATTTTTGAAGAAAACATTTGACAGTTTTCGTTTTCTTTAAAATTTTTGGGCAATTTTTAAGATGAGCATTCGGGCCATTTTCTTGAGGATGTTTTGGGTTTTTTTTTTTTCATTTGGCAGTTTTTGATTCTGAATTCGGTTCTTCAACCCATCATGTTATATTACACAGGATTATGAAATAGATTTCCATGTCTTTTCCAAAACATCCGGATTATATTTATTTTTCCAAAACTTTTCAGGCCTTGAAATTACTATTTGCAAATTCCATGACGTTTCCAGGTTTTTCCTGACCGTATGAGCCCCGTAACAGGATCAAATGCTCTGAATGGGCTGTAACAGAGACATTTTACTGATTTTTGGGTTTCTGATCTCTTGCAAAAGGTGGTTCTGCAGGAGGAACATCATAAAAAAAGTCCCCTTTCACAAAACACAGCAATACTCCATCTGCACACCAGAATTAATTTGAGTGCTGTCATTATGCAAGTACAGCACAAATTGTCCAAGACCAAGTGAAACTATTTATAGCGATCACAAGGCCTGAGAGCCAAGTGTGCCTAATGGTGTAATTTGTATTGTTAATGGTAATGCACTATTAGTTTGTTCCATTCGGCTTTGCACAGGTGCATTAATGGGGGCCTGCTGAAGCGTTTCCGTCAGTCCGAGGTTTTCGGAAGGACCACGGCTCTCTCTAGTGGCTCACAGCGGAACAACAAGACACAAACTGCTGCCAAAACTGTGCAAACACAAGCTGGAGTCAAGGTTAGCAGAGTTATTCTGCTGCAACAAAAGCTTTTGTTGAATAGATAAAAATCACCTTTTTTTTGAGTCCTTAAAAAACAAACAGTTCCCACTACTGTCAAACAACAACAAAGCAGAAATATTGTGTTCCTAATTAACCTTCAAGCTCATCAGCCACAATCAATACAGAGTGTGGCCTTTTTTTTTTCCTAATTGAGATGAAGTAATTATCAGACTGTATTCATCTCGTTAATGAAACAATGTTCCAATATGCCTGCAGCTAAACTGTTAATTGAGTTCTATTTTCTGAGACGGGCGGCCTCTCCTTGTGTCCATGGCCACAAAGCGTCAAATATGGGTTGGGGCCTTTGTGCTCGTCTCTGTGTCGACACAAGAACAGGCTGTGGACTGGTGGAGCGTGCGAGTGTCTGTCCCTGCAGACAGCCTCCCTCCCTCCCTCCCGTCTCTCCTCCCAGCAGAGTCGCTGGTGATACCGCTGACTTCAGCAGATCATCCCGTCCCCAGTCTGTTATTTCACGGTTTCAGTGGTTAAGCACTCCCCGTTGAGTAAGATATAGCGAGGCAATTATTCTGTAATTATGGAGCCAAAAGACGAAAAAATGGAGTCGAGAGTTAGTGGGCTCGTTTAAATCACTGCGAGACTCCCGAAAAGAGCAAAAACACAAACCCGACTGTCCACATGCAGAGGAGACATTGGACAAACACTAACTTTTGACAAGCTGATCCCACTTAAAATAATCATTTTAAATATTTTCACTTAAATAAATGTTTCTTAACTCCATCTGTCCACAAATTATTAACACAAAGGTGACTGAGACTTTGGTCCACTGACGAAAATACTGCATCATTTGTATATCTGCAGTTTTTTGGACTGGCTGTCGACGGCGACTTTAGTTAGTTCAGAGTTCAGAGCTCATACGCATTTTTACTAGTTTACAAAACTTTGAAAAACGAAACGTTCTCTGAAATGACCATCAATACTTTGTATCTGTACTTTTTCATCACTATAAAACAGCTTTTTAAAATATATACTGGTAACGAATTTAGAACACGATTTCAACTGAATGTTTCAGTGTCACTTAGGGACTGTTGGTTATTTTTGGGGGAGGAGAAGTCGTGTCAAATCATTATTTTTTTTGTTTATTATAATTTGTTTCACATTTATGTCTTTTTTTCCCTATTTTTGTTTGTCTGCACGTATATATTTCTGGTTTGTGTCACACTTGTCACAAACTGAAATATGAATGCAGTTTGTTCTTTTGTGAGTGTGCGCATGCAACCAACACCGTCCCTCTTAGGACGGCATGAACGCCTCAGTGGACAAAGACATGCAAAGGACAAGGAAAGAGAAGAAAGAAAAAAGAAGAGAAACAAAAGGGAGCGAGAACAGAAATGGGGAGGGACCGATTCCCCAGATCATCAAAACACCGCGAGGTGCTGCTGGCCGAGCAGCTCTCAGTGTCCACAATCATGACTGAAGCTTGGGTCAGAGGGCCGCCGCCGTGTTGGGTTTGTTTATGTCAGAAGACCACCACCGGTGCTCATAATCCCACTTGGGTCCGGGTCAAATCATTCTTCAAGCACGAAGGACGGACTTATGTTTTGTATTTGGGCTTCACGGGTCGGACGTACAACTTTAAATGGTTTTGTATATATATTATATATACTTTTGGAGAAAAATGTCTTCCGGACTCGCAGGCCTGCGTGTTTGTCCTTTCTTTGTCATTTAAAATTTTGGCAAATTTGAAAGAAAAACAAATGACATTTATTCTTTAAGGTTTTTCTGTCAAATATGCCTTTCAATACTTCTATACTTCAATACTATAATGATTGATAGTTGATTTTTAAGGAAAACATGCCTTCCAGACCCGCAGGCCTGCGGGTTTTAAGGGCATGTCTTAGGACGTTTCTTCGATTTTAGGACAGTTGGAGGATTTCAGGTAGTTTCTAGGCTTTTAGAACACTTTTGGGATTTTATCACGTTTCTTGAATTTTAGGACGTTTGTAGAATTTTAATACATTTCCAGGATTTCAGGACATAAGGGTCTTATCCAGGACCTCTGTCGGGGGTGTGGGGGATCCTCCACTGGCACTTTTTTTGATAAACAAGCTCTATTTTGATGCTGTTTTATGAACTCTGACACCTTATGGAGACTAAGAGTACAAAAACTGTTCCCAGTGTGAATCCCTTTATTTTTATTGTGAGTTAGAAAATGGTTTGGGGAACACCCTGCACCCTATCAGGGACCAGATTTGGCCCGCGGGCCGTAAGTTGAATACCTCTGGTCTATGAACACAACCAACAACTCTTAGAAGGGAATAAAAACAAGTCAAGACATGTGCAGACAGAATTTATCTTTAGGTTGTTAATGTGTGAAACAAGAAAAACAGAAACTATCGATCATACACTCACAAAAAAGAGAGTTTATGAAAGTGGGATCAAAATGAGAAAAAAAAAAGTCCTAAATGTTATAATAAAGGCACTATCACCTCTCCCCCGTCACCCTGTGAAAGCTCTGGGAAACCCTGTACTCACATCCCGCTCACTCGTACCTCCGTCCCGCTCCAGCTGCTGCTCGATCAGAGACGCAGCAGCACCGTCTCTGTGATAAAATACTGAGACGACGTGTTAAACATGCCCACACATTGAGAACATCTCCGTGGAATAAAAAAAAAAAAAAAACAGTCACGCACCGAAGGATGCAATGGTCCAATCTGTTCTCTGTTGCTACCGTTTGGTCCAAAAACATGTTCCCTGCATGTTAATACGCTATATACAAATGCTGATTTTATTACAGTTTCATCCGTAACTTGTAAACAAGACTTTGTGCATCTGAAATGTGAGGAAAAAATTAATATAACATGGAGCTTTAAAAATCAGTCAGAAAAACACATGTAACCCCTCGAAACCTGGAAAATTGTATTTCTTTTAGAAACACAGGGAAAAGGCAAGAGCAATTTGAGAGGAAGAGACCCCAAAATTAGCCAGAAATGAGTAAAAATTACAAGAAAATAACCT
Organism: Plectropomus leopardus; assembly: GCF_008729295.1. Lineage (NCBI taxonomy): Eukaryota > Metazoa > Chordata > Actinopteri > Perciformes > Serranidae > Plectropomus > Plectropomus leopardus. The sequence goes on from NC_056465.1 coordinate 36,757,752, forward strand.
GAAAAGCAGAAAAAAGAACAAATCAACCAAACATAAAAAGAAAGGGAAATTTATTAAATAATAAAACAAAAGAACAAACAAACAAAAAAGGACATAATAATAATAACAACAGCAATTATCATAATCATAGGAAAAGGAGAAACAACACCAAAACAACCAAACATAAAAAGAAAAGGAAATATAATAATAATAATAATAATAACATTTTTAAACACAGTTATCTGGACATCTTTTAAAATATATTTTTTAAACTTCTATTTTCTAATTTCTCAAACTTTCCAATTTACTTTTTTTTCAGACATTTGTAACCAAAATGCTCATTGCCTTTTTTCCCATGTTTTTTGAAAGAAACGGATCCGTTTTGCTCAGGGATCAGAGGTTTAAAGACGTGTGAAAGGCGTCTGAACGCAGCACAAAAAAGTGATGTGGATCCCGGTTTCAAAGGGTTAAAGTGGTTTTAAATTTGTTGAGGTTTGCTGCTTTTATCTCGGCTCTCCAACTAAAAACCAAACGCAGAAATTCATAATCGACGGCCGCTTGCGTCTGGGGGGTTTTGAGATGTATCGGCTCACACCGACGCTTTCTGTCCACGTTAAGTTCAACAGCTGCACCGGCGTTAAAAAAGACAGAGAAATTCCTCTGTGCAGTCTGACGGATTCTCTGCTCTCGAACACGGTCAAAAAAAGCTTTCACCAGCACCACTCGCTGATGGTCTTTTCCTCCCAGTGTAAATGACTTCTAATGGAGTCCTGGAAAGTCCTGGAAAGTCCCACTCTTAGTTCACTTTGGGGTAGATCTTTTCGTAGAAGAAGCTCTGAGCCAGGACAAAAAGCTCTCCGTCTTTTTCCCTGACGGCGTGAGCGCGCACGAACTGAAACTGTTCGAGTGCAAACTCGTAAAACTCGTTCTCGATTTTCCAGATGTCGGACTGCTGCAGCTTGGCTATCGTCTCTTTGGTGGGGGGTTTCTTTTCGGTGGTCTTTCGCAGATGGGACTTCTTTCCTGGAAGCACACGAGAGGGTTTATTGTCAGTCTAAAAAACTCGGATCAGTGAGCGTAAAAAAAGCTTCACTTGATGATTTCACGACCAGCAGAAAAACTAGAACATCACCACGCCAGCGCACGCCTCCGAAAACCCGTCAGGTCACTGTTACAGTTTACATCCACGTCCGTGAAAACACGGATACTTCACACACTCTGACACCCAAAATTAGTGTCACCAGTTCGCAGAGTTCATACACATTTTTACCATAAATAACAAATTACAAAAACATTTCCGGGACTTTGTGTATGTATATGATTGTATATGTGCATGTGTGAGTGTACTTGTGTATATACATGAGTATGTGTGTATATGGATGTACATATATATTTTTATAGAAGACAAATGAAATAAATATTATATAAGTTACAGTATATATGAGAAATTGCTTATAAATTAAACGTATTATTCCAATTTGTAGGAAATATTTCGTTATGAATGATATCTATCTATACACATATCTATTTATATATCTACATAACTATCTATCAGTCTGTATGTATTTGAGTGTACAGATAGATAGATATATAGATATATAAATAGATATGTAGACAGAGACAGATGGACGGTTCTTGAACACCTCATGTGTGAAACAAAATTCCATGACTTTTTCAAGACTTTCAGGGTATATTTAGTTCTCCAACATTTTTCCAGGCCTGGAAATTGCTATTTGCAAAGTCCATGATGTTGAGTAATGTGTGTGTGTGTGTGTGTGTGTGTGTGTGTGTACCTGTCCTGTAGAGGTCCGTGGCTCCCTTGAAGAAGCGTGGCAGCGCTGCCTCCAGGATCATGATGAAGTCCTCCAGCTCCTCGGTGACTCCGACCAGCAGGTACTCGTTCACCAGGTTGTATTTGGCCTTTTCCAGAGCCCATCGGCTGCCCGCATTCCTGCACGCAAAATCAGATATGATCAATAAATCCCTAATGTAGGAAAAACCGAATGATTCACTTCTGATGTTGAAGAGGACACAAATCTTTATTTTTATTTTATTAAAAAAAAAACTAAAGAGTGGAGCATCTCCCTGAACACGTAGTGCGGACAGAAATTGAACATCGTCTTACAACTTTCACAACTAGGTGACTGAAGTCACAATCACGATCAAATGTTCATATTTAATAAAACAGGTCTAACAGTCATTATGAGATCTTCACGTCTTTTTGGCTTTTTTTATTCTCTGTACATACTGTACATAACTTTATCATCAGTATTTCTATTCTATTCTATTTTATTCTATTCTAGATAAAGTTCAAGACATATCACAGGTGGTTTGATATCGGATTTTTTTTTTAAAGGCAATATATACAAATTTCAACCTTGAAATGTGCTTAATGTGACTGCTGTTGCCACATACATAAACTACAATATCTGCATGTAACATTATATGCTATCATAAATATAATTTATTACTTTTATGTTTATTAGTGTTGGTAAATGTTATGTTATTGTAACCATTATTGCTGGTTTCGTCTCTCTCTCCTGACGAGCAGCTCACTCACCAGCACTCTGAGTGGTGTCCGCAGAAGAAGGGGATCTGCAGCCAGAGTTTTTCGGGGGCACAGTCCGACCCCCCCGATGACACACACTCGTCAAATGTCTGAAAGACAACAGAAACCGTTGCTATCGAGCATTAATGTGCAGACAAACAATAATAAGACAAACAGGACTCTACATGAAGACCTTTTTGTCTCCTTGTTTTCTGCGTCGGAGACCGGGTCTGTAGTCGTCCCCAAAACGTAAGAAGTAGTAGTACGACACCAGGCGCTCGATGGGGTCCCTCACCACGTTTATGTACATGGGTTTACTCTTTGCCCCGTATCTAAAAAAAAAAAAAAAAAAAAAAAAGGATTGAAGATTTTACTTGCATTAAACAGACACTTAAAAAACCTAATCATTGTAATGTATTGTAATTGTTTTGTGGGTTTTTTTCATCTAAAAACATGACAAAACATGACAAAAACTTGGCATATTTGATATTTATGATGATGATATTAATGAAAGTGCAGTTTGTGTGCAAAGCGGTACAAGTGTGAGTATTTTAACTCTACACAAAAAAACAATAATGTAGAAAAATGAATGTTGCTGCTAATTATTGACATATCCCTGACTGTGATAATAATAATAATAATAATAATAATAACACACTCAGCATGTAGTATAATGAAAATAATTACATTTTTGTGTTTGTGTTCATCTAAAACATAGTGGCATCTTTACAAAACCTGGCATTGAAAGGGTTAAAATTCTGAAAACTGATGAATATTTGATTTTCATAATTAAAAATAAACTCAATGAAAGTAGAAATCATATAAATGTGAATATCTGACACTGCGCAGCGTGAATTTTGTGCGCAGAGCGATATGAGTGTGCGTCATATTGAAGCACACCCTAAAGGGTTAACGGCATTTACTGGCGAACAGAAACAGGTTTTCTTTCAGTGATCTGACTGAGTTCTGCGTCAGGGAGAGTCTGTAAGTTATCAGCGTCTCCGGCTGAAGAACACCGTCAGGATAATTACCTGCGATCGCTGAAACGATGTCGGGGGAGATACGCACAACAATGCTATTAATCAACGCTAAAGCTCACGTCAGCAATCAACACACGACACGACCCGCCTCCATCTGCTCCGCTGACTGTTTGTGACTAATCTGGATATTAATGCCACGACAGGAAATGAAGGGCTTTACTTTGAAAAGTCCAGGTAAGCGACGTGGCCGTGGTAGAAGCCGGGCTTCATCTCCCTCCACGAGGTGACGTTCCTGACAAAGCGCACCTGTAGCCAAAGATAATGGAAAGTCATTATGGGACAGCAGAGGAGACACAGAGGAGACACAGAGGAGACACAGAGGAGACACAGAAAACAGACGAGACCGAGGAGAGAAAACGTCCGGCTCTGCTGAAGACTCGCACGTTTGGATTTTACTGAATCTGGGGCCAATAATGACAGGAGGCCAGGGGCCACTCACAGCAGCGCCATACATGTCTCGAGGATTTTAGGACATTTCTCAGATTGAAGGACATTTATAGGATTTAAGGACATTTCTTGGATTTCAGGATGTTTTAAGGATTTTAGGAGGTTTTTGGGATTTACAACATTACAGCGGTGTTCAGCGGTTACTGTAAGCAGCGAGAATGCTGATAAAGGACAGTGTCGGGGCCGCATCAAGAGACTGGAATCACCTGAAGGACCATGAGAGCGGAGCGGAAATTCGGAGACACTGGCGGGGACACCGGCAGCGAATGAGAGCGAGCGGACATTCGGAGACACCAGCGGAGAATGAGAACGTTTCTAACACTTTAGGACATTTCAAGGATTGGAGTGTCTTTTTGATAAAGAAGCTCTATTTTGATGCTGTTTTATGCGCTCAGGCATCCTGAATACTAAAAGTACAAAATCAATTCTCAGTGTGAATCACTTCATTTTTACTATAAATTAGAAAATGGTTTGGGGGCCACCTGCCACCCTGTCAGGGGCCAGATTCGGCCCACGACTGTAAGTGTATTATCACTGGCTTACTGTATATTTTATTTATTTTTAAAGTTTTCTCACATCCCTTAAAATCAAGACGGCCTCGCAACCCCTCGTCAAGCTTTGGCGACATCTAGTGGGGATTACGTCCCATGGTTTGGGAGCTACTGTTCTTGTCTTCAGTTGTAGTTTCAGCCTCAGTTAAACCGAAATCACACAACTTTAATACAAAAACTGTTTTAATGCTGTTATTTTTACATCACATATATGTGAATGGAAGTACAAATTTCATTAGTTAACATCAAAAAGCACCAATTTCCTTTTGGTCCTGAACAGCTTTAAACTGCCTCCATTTATTACTGTTATCTCCGACACACACTCTGCGGTCTGAGAAAGTCAAAATACGACTGAGTCAAACACACTGACCAGTTTGGGCCAAGCTAAACGCTATCACCGGACACAAATCTGAGCGCTGTAAAAGGAGTCGAGCTCCGCGCCGCCAGCAGACTGATTCTCTCTCCTCGTCTGGTTTATCGTGCTCACAGGAAACAGACTGTTGGTGAGATGGAGGGAGGCAGCAGACAGGATATTACCTTGGCACCAGCAGCCAAAAATAACACGAGCGTAGCTTTGAGGCATTTACACTTTGTGTCCTGAGCTGCACTGACAGCGATATAAATGCGCCCGGAGTAACAGGCCGTAATATATGTGCTGATGCCACGAATATTCTCCAGAGCTTTGTATCTTACAAGAGAAGGTCACAAACTACCGACTAACCTCGGCTCCAACAATGTTTCCCCGAAACTCGGTCTCTCCTGAAGCTGAAATACTTTATCTGATCGATCAAACTGAGCTCAGACAGCTTTGATTGAGTAAGAAACCAAATCCTCATCGTTCTTCATCTCCATCCACCAACAGATCAGTCTGAACGTATCTTAATGCAGACGCCACCGTCAACTGCTTCAAGTAAAGACCTTCAGTGACCGACAGCTTCCTGTCTGCAAAACCTCTTGAGCACCAAATATTTTTGGTTTGCATGCCGACCATGTAACCTTTAAAACATGGTAGCATGTGATAGAAATTAAAATGCAGCGCTGTTTAACTGCCATCATTTTATGCTGCGTGTTCTTCTGCAGAAATCGCTGACAGATTTGAGCTCTGAGCAGATGCTCTTCAGAACAGATAGAAATGCTGCAGTCAGACGGTTAAACACTGCTGCTGAACTTCTGCATTGCAAACATGTGACGTACGGCTGTTAATATGAGCTCAAAGGCTCTGTATATTCTTCAAGTATTAAAAGCACATTCATGAAAGAGGTTTCATGGACAACACGGGCCACAAAAATGGGCTATTTTTAATTCCAGATTTTCTGTTGTGATGATCAAAGTGCCCACAACTCGGTCACAAGCGGAGCGTCTGTTTGCCAACAAAGGACTCTTCTGTCTGCTGTATTAACAACAGTGTCCAGCAGCTGTTTTAAAAATAAAGTATTTGCACTTTAATTAAAATATTTAAATGCTGCAATCAAAGTTCATACACATTTTATCAATACATTTCCAGGACTTTTCACTGACTTAGTGGCAAAATTCAAGACCAAAAACTCTCTGAAACGACTATCAATATTCCTTATTGGTTCTTTTTCATAACCATGATAGCTTTTTTAGATATATTGTTTAAAAAAATGTGGAATTCAGAACAGGGTTAGAAATGCATATTTAAATATGACTTAAAGACTGTTTGTTATTTATGAAAGGGGAGGGGTGGTGCACAAAAGGCGCAGCAAGTCAAATACTTTTTGTAAGCACTGAGGAGGGACTTGTGTTTTTGTTTTTGGCTTTAGGGCAGAGGCATACAACTTTAAATGGTTGTATTATAATTATTTTATTATTTCTTTACTGTTTTTTGAACATGCTTTCTGCAGGGACTGTGAGTTTTGAAGACATTTAGAGTTTTGTTCTAGAGTTTTTTTGGGTGATTTTTAAAGAAAAAAAACTGGGCGATTTTTTTTTCCCAATATAAACTTTTCTTTTTTATTTTCAATTTTTTTTCTTTAAAATGTTTTTGTAATTTTTCAAGGGAAAATTGTGATTTTTTTTATCTTTAATTTTTTTGACAATTGTTAAAAACAAAATTTGGGCACTTTTTAATGAAAAATATGCCTTTGTTTTCTTCATCATTGAAATTTTTGGGGTCATTTTTAAAGAAAAATAATTTTGTCGAATTTCTTTCTCTAGAATTTTTGGGCATTTTTTTCCCTTTAAAAATAATTTTGCCCTTTCATAATTCTTTTAATGTATGGAGAAAAAAAAATCTTTTTAAAGAAAAAAAATTGGCACTTATTTTTGTTTGAAAACATTTGGTGATCTTAAAGAAAAACTTTCCTTCCAGACTCACAGGAACAGCCATGATGGTCTCACCTGGTCCTGCAGAGACATGACAGGATTGTTTTTGGTCGTGTTGATGTGCAGGACGTGGAAGCGGTTCTTCCCGCACAGGTCGTAGGCGATGTTAGTGAAGGATGTGCTGGCCGTCTTGGGGACTCTGTTGTAGATGATGACCATGTCGTCTTTTTCTGACAGCGGCGACGACTCCCTCCCGGTGTCATCACTGTGACGCTGCTCGACCTCAGCCACCTCGTGTCGGGCGATGGTGCGCTCTGCACGGGCACAAAATATATTTAACATCAATGATCACGCTTTGGAAATTCACTACTGTCTGAATTTTAATGAGACAAAAATTAATTGATTTAGAAGCACACACACACACACACACACACACACACACACAGCAGGTGTGAGGCCACCAACACAACAATAAATACAAAGATGCATCTGTAGTATTCATGAAAAACTAGTTTTAAATTAGCCAGCGAGGCTTGTTAGCGTGTCTTTATGAAAGAAAACAACATAGTCCTTCACATACAATAACATCACAACGCGTAATTAACTTTTTTTTTTAACGTTGACACGAAGCATAATTAAAGTATTTCTCCACTACAATGTTAATTAAAGCCAATTACAGAAGTGGCCTTGTGAGTGTTTCTTGGATCAGCCGAGTGTCGGCAGGATGTTTGTGCACTTTAACCCTGTGATTCCCCTCTCCTTAAAGATGCTATAATACAGTACACGGTCAGGTTAGTTACTCTCATTACCCTCAAAGTTCAGCTTTACTCAAGAGCAACAACGTCAGTGTTAAGATGCAGATTCTGACTTTTTTCTACATGTTTTCTGTGGCGTTTGATGAAACTTTAAGTATTTGAGGGAGATAGATGTGCAGTCTCATAAGTGATCATGTCACACATGAACACATTTTTATGAATTCATTTCCAGGACTTTTCCAGGTCTTTGAGGAAAATTTTAAAGACCACATATTCTCTGAAACAGCCATCAATGGTCCTTATTGGTCCCTTTACATAACTATATAATAGTTTTTTAAAATCTATATTATTGAAAAATATACTGAAATCAGAACAGGATTAGAACTGATTATTGAAATGTGACTTAGGGACTGTTTGTCATTTATGGATGGTGCAAAAAGAAGGAGGCATGTCAACAACAAAAAATTACACACTGGGGAGGGACTATTTTAATTTGATTGTAGAGGAGTATGCAACTATAAATGGCTGTACTTTGTATTGATTTTACCGATTATTTTTAAAGATTACTTTCCTTTTCTTTGAATTTTTTTTTTTTTTTTGATATTTCTGGATAACACATTTTGGACGATTTTTATTTTTTATTTAATATTGCCGTTTTTGGTGATTTTTAAAGGTTGATTTTTTTCTTCTTTAACTGTTGAGCTTCAATAAATTCTTGGGGATTAATAAATTCTTCTCTTCGGTTTAATGTAACTCAGCTCTTTTGACACCAACAGTTTCATTTAAAACATAATTTTACTGAAGTCAAACACCACAATAACGGCACAATAACACCTGTTTCCACAGAGCACCACGTCCGTCTGGGTCTCACCGAGTCTGGCTCTGGACTCCTCCAGTTTCTGGATCTGGTTCTCAATAAAAAGCATCGACACTCCGAAAGCCAAAACAGCCAAAAGCTGGAACTTGGGCGGCATCATGATCCTGAGGAGCCCCATCAAAGCCCCGCTGGATCATCACACGGTGAACGTCTCTGATGCTGACGGCTGATCCAGCAGAGGAGCTCCAGATAATCCGGCTTTATTCACTGGATCTCGTTAACGGCCATCGGCGGAGACTCGACCTGAACACCGTTAAGACCGGAGCCCAACGTTAGCTCCGCCGCTAACCGCCGCGCCAACAAAACGAGCTAACGCTAACGTCATCTTCACAAAACAGCGCGGGAGAAGCGTTTTGATTCCGGGGCTCTCACCGACAGCGCGCGGAGGTCACGAGGCTCCATTTAAAATAAGATTAGAGGAGATTAAACGTCAAACTGCAGAGTTTTGAGCAGCAGTGAGCAGAGACCGTTAGCAGCTAGCATCACTTCAGAGCAGCTGCTTCTTCTTCTGTGTGTTCAAAAGCAGCATCACAAAGAAAGGTGAAGTGTACACACCGCCACCTGCCGGACCAGAGCGCGCCGCACTGCGGTCACCGCTGTCAAACAGCGCCTCCCCCTGTTAATGCACGGTATGGTTACTTTAATAAAAATAAATAAATGAAATAAATGAAATGCATAACATAAAACGCAATAAAATAAAAAGAAATAAAAACATTAAATAAAACAACATAAATTAAAATAAAATAACATTAAATAACATAACATAAAGTACAACAAGACAGAATACAAAATAAAATGAATTGACAAAATTAAATTAAATTAGATAAATAAAATAAATGAAATAAAATAACAACAAAAAACAAAATTAAATTAAATTAAATTACATAAATACAATAAAAATAACATAACATAGAGCAAAATAAAATTGAATAAAATAAAGTAATAAAACCTGAAATATTATAAAATATAAAAAAAATGAATTAAAAGTAAAATAACTTAACATAAAATAAAATAACAAAACAAAGCAAAACAAAATAAAATAAAACACAAAAAAACAAAACATAAAATGGAGTTTGGAGTCCACAAACTCACTCAGCAGGGGCAGACTAAGGACGAAAATTAAAAACATTTTAGGACATTTCTAGGACTTTAGGACATTTCTGGATTTTAGGACATTTCTCTGATTTTAAGGCATTTCCAGGATTTAAGGACATTTCTCAGATTTCAAGATGTTTTGAAGATTTCAGGACATTTCTCAGATTTTGAGACATTAGGGTTTAGCTAGGACATCACTGAGTATTTGGGGTTAAAAAGCAGTCTCTGGCGGTCATCAGTGACAGAGAATCACAGAGATAAACTGTATTTTGATGACAGCCAGGTTGTCCATTTATCTCAATCTATGCTAAATATCTGTGAGAGCTTTACAAAGAGAAACATCGCCTCTGCATTCAGGCCTTTTTCGATGACACATGCTCTAAGGTCACCAGGCTTTGTAGACAATGAAGTCAAAGGAACCTAAAATTATTGACATAACTGTGATTCGCTGATAACATAGTGAGGGATTTCATGTTAGAGCAGCTGACCAAACCCGAACTGTCCAATCAAAGGAAAGACCGTCTGAACTCCACATCTACAAATCAAATATATCAATATATATCAAATACGTGTGCTTCCTCATCCACTGAGAGGAGGGAAGTGTGCGGAGATATCAAACAATGTTACCAGAAAATTGGGGATGTATCAGGTAATGATAGGTTCCTGATACATTAATAAAAAAATAAAAAATAAAAAGGGGTCAAAGGAGGTCAGTGAGTGTGATATAATGGTTATGGAAGCAGAAATTTCCAATGAAATTTGATTAATCCCCAACAACAATAATAATAACTGATTGATTTATATACCGCTTTCAAAAAAGTGCAAACAAGACAAAGCAAAGCATGAAACCCCAAAGGCAATATCACAAAAAAAGCAAGATATTAATGCCGACCTAAAAGGCCAAACAGGAATTAAGGCAGAATAATACGAGTCATGACACAAACAGGTATTGGTAAAAAGACAGATGAGAAATCGAGAGAAATACTGAAATAGAGATTTGTAGAGAAATGAGAAATAGAGATACAAAAGATTAAAAAAAAACCCCCAAAGAAAATACAATAAAATGAATAAAAGCATCTGATTATGGATCATACAATAACATGAAACCTTTCACATTATAACAAAATAAAACATTTATTGTTATTACACGAAAAGCTGCTTGTTATAACATGAAAATCTTTTTTTTTTTATTTGCCATTTTTTCTTTTCTTTTTTTTTCTGGCCTGGCAGTTCGACGCTGTTGTGACTTTGATGTGAGCACAAAGTAAAAACACATTTTTGTACTCCAATCAAATATATTTGGTGTATTTTTTTCACCTTAACTTGGGAGCTTGACAATCACCACGGCCCCAAAACTTAGAGTCAGATTCGTCACAAGAAGATTGCAAAGTCGACAAAGATGATGTTGTAAACTTTAAAGACAAATGTTGTTAAAGCTGTAAATTATAAGTCACAAATCCGCTATATATTATACTGTAATTACTTCAAATATGTTATATATTACTAGAAAATGTGCAGGAATCTGCACTGAATTAGGAATGAGCCTGTAATTTGTCATTTGTTTGCCTCGGTGTGTCTATGTTCTTACAGCGTCAGGTGTCAGCAGCGTCCGTTAAAGTATTTAAAGTGAAGCAGAGCTGCAGTTAAAGCTGCAGCCGTCTGTGGAAAATGACTCAGACTCAGATCCAGCACAGACCCTGAAGCTTTAAGCGGTGAAACAAAGCAGCTGAGCGGCTGTGGGTGGAGGCCACGCCGCGTCAAGCTTTACCACATTAATCTCATCAGTAACAATATACACAAGAGCAGAGGAGGTAAAGCAGAGAGCAGCGTTTTCATGAGTTAGCTCACCAGCAGAGCAGTGATGCATTTCTCAGCCAGAAGGTGGCGCCACAGTTTCAAAAATGAGGATATGTTGTTGGGATTTTCATGCAAATATGATGAAGACATTTAACCAGCAAGTCACCATTAAAACCATATTGTAAACTAAATTTAAGTTTGGACTTTACAAGGGCTGCTCCTTTTAAAACATTCATCCAAAGTATGTATATATATAATATCTGAAAATATAAGAAAAAAATTAACTATCTCGAAATAATTAGTTTATTAAAATAATGAAAATAATTAATAATGACAAACTCTCAAAACAACACTTAACTATTTGAAATTAATGACTTTGTATCTCAAAAAATGTTTTTTTTTAAACTAATGACATTAATTATGACTTAGTATCACAAAATCATTTTTCAAAGTAATGAGAAACTCTCAAAATAATGAATTTTGCCTACCTAAAAAAAATCTAATATCTCAAAATAATGAGAAACTTTAAAATGAATAACACTTAGTTATCTCCAAATTATGGGAAAATTTCTTAAAAAAAAAAAGAGTTGTTACCTCAAAATATATGAGCAGCTTTTTCAAAATAACGTGTTAGTATTTAAAAACTCTTTCAAACTGTCTTATTTAATGATGTAGTATCTCAAAATAATGACAAAAAATAAAAACTTATTTATCTGAAAGTAATGAATTAGTATCTCAAAACACGAGAAACATTCTCACTCAAATAAGTAAGTAGGTATCTAAAAAATAAGGAGAAATCTGAAAAAATGTTTACTAAGTATCTCAAAATAATGACTCCGCTATCTGAAAATAATGACTTAGCATCTCCAGATTATGGGAAACTTTCTAAAAAACAAAATGAGAAGCATTTCCAAAATAAAAAAAAAATAAATAAAAAAAGTCTTAAAAATGACTTTATCTGAAAATAATGAGAAACTTTCAAAAATAAACCTGCAAACAATGAGAAACATTATTATTGGCTCATTATTTACATGATCTCTCACATGAACCAAACTGGAGACATTAGTGTGTGATCCTCGCAGGCCGAGCTGCACCTCTGACGCTCAACTAAGCACAAAAACGGAGCTTAATGGTTAATTGTTTGTTAATTGTTTTGATGGAGAGCTGTTACTTTGTTACAGTCTCATTAAAACAATAAATAACTCACTTTAAGTGTGATCACATTTAACCTCCAGCATCATGACGAAATGTGATTTCACATCATCTAAACAATTTTCTGTCTGTATCCTGAGAAATAAAGAAGTATTCTGCCTTAAACAGCGTGCACGCACGCACGCACGCACACACACACACACACACACACACACACACACACACACACACACACACACACACACACACACACACACACACACACACACACACACACACACACACACACAGCGTCTGTCTACATCAAACACGCAGCCGTTTATTTTATTCAGTTACCCCGAAACAACGTGACAATTATTTTATTTATCATAAGTGGCCGGAGGGCTGCAGATAACAGGTTAACTACCACGATTAAACTGATGACCACTTCCTGTTGATAAGACTAATAGGATAAACAACAAACAACAATCAATATTTGCTTCGATGATTTCTTGTTTGTCAGGATGCACACAAATTAAATCAGCGTTTCCTGCTGCATTTCTTTAACCTTTGAAACTTTTTGACTTATTTAAATCGTGCACGCTGGGCCTCAAAACAAACTATTATGTCTTATTTTTACTCTTATCAAGGATTTGCTCTTATGTTGTTAGTACCCATTGATTTTTGGGATTCACCAACGTTTTTTTTATTTTTGCTTTTCTTTGAGGTCAGAGAAAATTTTACGAGTGGTGCGCCAACAAGCTACTTTGGCTGTTGGTGCCGTTATAATAACAACAGTATTTGTATTGCAGAAATTTATAATGACAGCATTTTGATCAAGTCAGAACGATATATTGACCGTATTATCGTCTCTCTTCTTCTACAGTTTAAATGAACGTTGTGTCAACAAGCTACTTTTGCTGTTGGTGCCGTTAGCTCGCCGACACAACAGATACATCTGAAAGTTAGTGGGGTTCAAATATTTAATAATCTCTTAGTCCAGTCGCCCGAGGAAAATGTTGGCATTAAACATTTCTGCAAACCACAGACACATTTTTACGTTATTATGTAGTCAAACAGCGGCGACGCTGAAACTCCACATCTGAACAGCTCTGAGGTGAAGTGTGGTGACGTTTAGGCACAAAAACTACCTGGTTAATAACTAACACAAGCCGGCAGCAGCAACGTCTCCGCTCACGTCAGGTTTGGGTTGAGTTACTGCGGAAAACCACATTAAATTCATAGACAGCCACTAATTCAAAGTTTAGTAAACTTGGCTGCACCGTGACACGAAAGAAACGTCGAAGTAAAGAATTAGACAACATTGTTCACGTGTTCAAGTGTCAAATATTGAATTAAAAAAAATATGAATCACACTTTATTTTTTTTATGACACAAAAGTAACAACACAAATCAAAAAATGTTTTTCAATAATTAGGATTATATGATGTTTGTAAAAACAAAAGAAAAAACACCTCAAATGTTTTGTAGTTCAGCCAAATTAAAGTAGAGAGAAGAATTCGAATTCAGACCAAAACAAGAGAAAAAAGTCATCACAGAGTAGCAAAATATAAAAGAGAGGTATCTAAATAGTGAGATTATTTTACACGTAGTCGAATCTCTGGTTGGTCTGGTGCCCCTCCATGCTCTGGGCCTTGTAGGAGTCGTTGTAGGCTGGACGGGGTCTGACCTCAGACTTGTAGATAGAGTGGTGAGAGGGGGCTTTGTAGGCCGTCCCATCATACCTAAAAAACACCAAAAACAAGCAACTTTAACTGAAATACAGACAAGCATAAAGAGTTTGAAGCATTAAGCTGCTGGATGGATCAGAACATCCAGACTCACTCTCGATCCTCCTCAGTCTGAATATTTATTCTTCATATTAAAATAGCAAAAAAACAAAGAAGTGAAAACATATGAAGAGGAAAAGAGAATATGAGGGTCTCTGCTTATTGTTCTGCACCAGCCTCATAGAAGCATTTGCAACTCTGCATTATGTATATGCAGAGAAAAAAACATGCTCACATCAAATGACTGCATTTACATTTTGCTGAGTTTGTGTCCTTAAGATTTTTACCCTCAGTGTAACAGAATATATCAGCGCGCTGTGCAGGGGTGGGGTTGTGATTTCAGAGGTTTGGGAGGCAACCAAATCGCCAGAAAAATGTTGTTATCATATGTTTCTGCAAAGCACAGATACGTGACGTCTGCACTTTAATTATGCGGCAGTGGTTAATGTGGTTAGGCACAAAAGCCACTTGGCTATAAGATCATATTTTGGTTTATAATAGCTGGTTTTCATGAAACAGTTCCTGCTGGAAAAACAGCGAGGGAGGGAGAAAAACACAAGTTTATTGGGGTTCAAATCCTCAAAAGGGATTTCGTTTTTTAGATACCTGATATAGAGAAAAACTGGATTATGTCTTTCTTCATTTTTTAGAGTTTTGATTGTTATCAGTAATGTGGATTTGATGACTTAAGTAGGTGAACGCAAGTATTAGAACGAGTAGAAGAGTCTGATAAGTTTAGAAAATTACATCACTTTACTGCAGCCTTTAAAATCAGGAAAACACACTTGTTTCATATCGTGATATGACGACATCCAGAATCTCAGACGGCACGTGGTCTCATGTCACGGTAACGGTACGTTCCGTGTTTATTACCCAGCCCTACATGTGAGTGTGTTTTCATTTATGTTTATGAATAAACTTGATATATTCGGCGTCCGGTATATGTTTAACCCTTTCACCGAGCTTTTCTTTGTCCTGAGAGGCAAAGTGTTGTCTGTCAAAACGCGGCTGGGATGCGTTTTATCGACATCTATCGACATTCGATCGACTACGTCTCATATTTCAATCGATATCGCTACTGATCATTTTATCAGCCAGCTAACTGCTGTTCCTTTTTTAAAGATAACGTTAGTTTTTGGACTGTAAAAAGTGCAAAGGTTTAAGTACAGAGGACATGTCCCCTGTGTCCCCCTGTAAGTTACGCCCCTGCTGCTTTATATTGTTCAGCTTTGTCTGAAGCGAAACTTCATCTATCTGCACAAATATTTTGCATGTGCTTACTAGACATTTCTGTTGGAGCTCTGTTGTGTTTAGCAGCTGACTTGCTGTTACTTCACTGCGGGAGGAGATAGCCGCTGTCAGAGTTGCCGCCAGCTCTGTTAAAGGTCATAAAAAGTCACAAATTAGTTTTTGCTTCCTTCAACGATGAAACTCACCGCTGGTTCCTATCTTGAGACATCCCACGGCACGCCAAACACATCATGATGCCTCCAATGACCAAGATAGCGGCGCCAATCCAGCCCACGAAGAGAGCGGGGCCAAAAGTGTACCTGAAAGAGGACGGCGGTTACGGTAAAACATCACAGAGAACCAGAGCACGCAAAACACCATCAGAATCTGACTTTACCTCGGAGTGAGATTCCCTGAGAGTCCGCCAATCCCGCCTCCTCCAAACATACTGAACCCGCCGTCTGCAAATGTCGTGAAGCGAAAACTTTGCACAATCAAGTTTGCGAAGGCCGACACCCCCGCGATGCCGCAGACGCCTACAGAAGCAAACGATGAGATTAATGTAGAACAATTCATCTGCGAGAACACGACTACGCGTCATAAACATCATCGCACCTGCAAGAACAAACATGATCCCAGACGTCAGAGTCATCGTGGCTTTCATGTTGTCCTCCATGTTCCCCATTTTCAAGCACTTCAGCGAAAAAATGGCGATCAGGCAGCCGATGGCGCCGAGAACGATGCCGACAATCATCAGGGCGCGCACGGCCTGGAGCAGAGCTGAAAGCCAAAGTTACAGCAGTCAGAACATTTCTCATCATGTTTTTACTATTTTCTAATTCTCATAAATTGATCTGCAAGAAGTCAATGAGGCGAAAAACAAACAAACAGACACACACACACACACACACACACACACACACACACACACACATATGTATATTTACTCAAGTAAAGTACTGTGTACTTCAATATTCTTTATTCTACTTTGTACTGTACTCTGTTTAAGTGCAGCTTAACTTAAAGATCACAAAACATTTCTGGCTGCATGTCAAAAACCACATTTGTTTGTCTCACATATCTCTGATGTCAAAGTCATAAGTGAGTTCTTAATCTCATAAAACGAATTTCAGATTCCATCTGTTCAGCACAGTTTTAAATAAAAGTAGCTCAGGGTGCTTTCATTCTCTGAAACATCAGCAAATTGGCTTAATTTCTTTCAAAAACAAGGTAAGAAGGCAATAAGAAACAAGAAACGAAATTAGTAAAAGTACAAGAAAATTACTCAAAAACAGAAAAAGGAAATGGCCTGGAAACAATGCTTCAAATTTCAAAGTATAACATAATTTAAAAAATATTATGAGCTTTAGTTATAAATGTATAGTTTTTCCCTTGCTTTTGTAATTTTTTAAAAATAAATTTTGAAATTCTCTCTAAATTTTCTTTTAATCAATATTCATGTAAAATATCTGAAAAGGAGTCTTATCTGCAAAGACTCGTCGCCCTGCGTTGATTGATAAAGTGCAAATAAAAACTACATTAAGTGTAATAATTTCTTGCAGTTTGTGGAACATTTCTCTTCAGGTTGCTCATTGCTTCTTTCTCGTGTCTCTGAAAGAAAATGCATCAATTTGCTGACAGTTAGGTTTAAATATTTGTGAAAGGCGTCTGAGAGCAGCACAAGAAAAGTGACGTCGCCTTAGGTTTCAAAGGGTTAAAGAATAATACATCAATAAAGCACAAAGACATAGGTCTATCTAGTTAATTACTTAAGAGGGGTGCTAAAATGTTCTTAAGTTACTCTTAAGTGAAATAACTGTTTAAGTATCGGTTCAAAATCTCTTTTTTTTTTCAGCAATGACGAATAATAACATACAACTTCTGCACATGAACATTAGGAATATACTTTTAAAAAGGCTTCGAGAGCTCAAATCTTCTGGCATTTGTTTACAATTAAAGTAAAAAACTAAAGAGTAAGAAAACCCAAACTGCAGTATAAAAACGCATAAATGGAGGCAGCTTGTAGTAAAACATATTGACCTAAATGCCGTCTTTCAGCGGCCTGAGATATTGTACCTGTATTCTTTTCCACTTAAGCCTTTAAGACCTTATGTACAATATGCTCGACACTACATTCAGCTGTTAAGCGCAGAGTGTGGAAATGTACTTTACATTGTGTGACACTCGGCTAAAGCTTGTGCTTGCTCAGCTAAGCTTCGGATGTCTCATCAAATTTCCATTTGACTCCGGAGAGACACCATCTTTTTCTGCAGCGCGCTGCATTTTTCATGCAGGAGGGAAATGGAGAAAATCTGCCCTAAAACCTCCCAAATATTCTAAAGTACCTTTGGAAAAATGTTCCCCTTAATCCAACATGTGGAGAAAGGTTTTGTGATTCTCTCACCTGGCAGGCCCAGGATGGTAAAATAAGGCCTGCACTGCGTCGTGCCGTACGCCGTCCCCACGCACGTGTTCCACAGCCCAGAGTAGGTGTAAATATTGGTGACCACTGTAAACGATCGGTCCTGCAGGCTCCACATGTCCATCGCCGTTGCGGCGCATATTAAGAATTGCCCCAACGCCGACAACATGAAGCCGATCAACTGGATCATCGAGGCAGCCATTTTAGAAGTCAAAGTTACCGCCAACGCCGCGGTGGAGTCATGAAATGGCAGAGTCGCAGCCGCCGCTTATCTTTATGTACGCTTCAATGGGAACAGCTCTTATCAGATGTTTACCTCATTTTTTTCTTTGTGCCAGTTTCGGGAAACGGTGGCGATGAGAATTTCCTCCCCTTGGTGACAGAGGGAGTGGTTTGACCTTTCATCGTTATTTTCCATCAATACGAGGAAACACAACTGAAATGGTTCGATATTTTTTACTCCCAGTGTGTTCTTTTTTTTTTTTATCAATGACAACAAATTTTTCCCCCAATGAAAAAAAAAAACAATATTTTAGTATAACACCAATAAGTAACTTTTTGACCCTTTGAAACCTGAAGCGACATCACTGTTTTTGTGCAACTTATGTCAAAAATATGGGAAAAACCAGCAATATGCAACTTGGTTAGAAATGTTTCCCAAACTGTAAGAAAAAAAAAGTCTATGGTTTTGTTTTTGTTGTTTTTTATTACTAATTTCTTGCTGTCGTTGCGCAGAAGCTACCTCACATGTTTTTGAAAGCAATCAAGCCAATCTGCTCAAATTAAAAAATTTTACCAACATTTCAGCGTAATGCCAACAATCAGCTGTTTATACAGCATCAAACTGTAAAGTTACATCATTTTCTGTGTTCATCAACAAATCATCTTAATCTTTTTTTAAATATATTCATCTGTTTTATTTACGCTTAAGACAAATGAGAGCTCACCTGGCAGTCCCAGGATGGTGAAATACGGTCGGCACTCTGTGAAGCCGGAGCTCTGCTGCATGCACGACTTCCACAGGCCCGAGGACACGTACACGGAGGTCACGATGTCGTCCAGGCGGTCTTGTATCGCCCACTGGTCCATCCCCGTCGCCGCGATGATTCCCGCCAAACCGATCAAACTCAGAACGAAGCCCAGCACCTGACAGAGAGTGGCTGCCATGATGCCGCCTGTCTTTCACACGTTGGATTAAACAGCTAAAGCAGCCTCTCCTCAGGGCGGCGGCGGCGTGTTTGAATGTGATATCTGCAGACCTGGAGTCAAAAAGGACTCCAGCAGTGACCCTGTTTGTTTGCACACGGCCCGTTCAGGTGCAGCAGAATCTGGGTGGAGCGTATTAGTAAAATATGATTAATGTTGCTGAGTAACTCTGGTCAGTAACAGGTGACTCACTCTGAACATGAACTATAACGTTTTAATGCAAATATCGTTTGTCGAAAGCCTGCACAGCTGCGGGTAATGTTTCTCTGCGCAGATTTATACAAAAATGTAGCTTTGGCTTCGTTTAAATCCCTTATTAAGACTTTCTTTTAGAGGAAAGCATTTATGAATAACTAATATGCGACTTCATGTTTGTTGTTTTATTGCTGCCTTGTTTTTAATGTTGCAACCTTGTTAAGAAAAGTGCTATATAAATAAAGTTTTTGATTATTATAAAAATGTCCCTCACTACTTACTTTATACTACTTTAAATTTGAAACTGTAAGCTGTTTTGAATTCAAACCATCAGACATAAAGACCCAAAAATCATAAACAAGCATTTTTTTTCAAAAGTTACAACAGTTTTTGTTAGTTTTACATGAAAAATCGATGTATTTGCTTTATTGTTTGCGTTATCATAGTTTAAAATCAGTTGGGAGAAATTAGGTCACCGTACACCAATCAGGATTCAGCACTATCTGAATCAAAATGTGATAACAGTTGTGTTTGTTTATGTTGCCTCGCTGCTGTTTGTCCAATCAGATCAGATCAGACTGCATCCACACAGTCCTCATACAGCCCATCAACAGCTGATTTTTTTTAGGTGTTAAAACTTAAATATTAATCTTTGATCACATGTAAAGTGTAATATTTCATTAATGTTAACTGTTGTCCAGGTAGTGACCTAGATTAAATATAAAAATGTATAAATATATAAATATATAAATATATAAATATATATATATATATATAATATATATATATGTATGTAATAGCTAATAAATAAATTTATTCTGATTTATTTATTTTCATTTCCTTCTTTCTTTTTTTTCACGTGCTAAATCTTTGGCCTTGGGGGAAGGTAAGGCGTCAAGTATTTTCAGGTAAAAAGGCCCAAGTTTCATGTGAAGTCATAGTGCCAGGAAAAGTATATATTTAAAATATATATTTTTTAAAAATAATATATTATTTTTAAAAAATAAAAATAAACCAGCTGTTAGCTGTAGCCCTTAATGGACAGATACGAGAGCATTTTCTCCTAAGTGTTGAATTATAGAAAATAATATCTAAGGATGTTTTTTTCGTCATTGCTTTGGTTGTTTGTAACTAAATATGTCATATTTTTTAGAAATTCTTCAGATATTCAGGGGTTTTAAAAAGAGCTCTTCTTCCCTGAATAATAAACTTTAAGCTGTCGTTCATGTTTCTTTATCACCTGACATTCAGTTTCATATTTGAAAAGCATGAACATCCAGCTCACAGCAGCCTGTTTACAGCGTCTCGGCTGAGTCACATCCTAATGATGGGAAACTTGAATATTATGGGATGGGCTGGGACGTGGCGATACCAGTCAGGATGCTTAGACATGTCAACATTTTCTCCAGTTTAAAGCAGTATTGTGTTTTATGTCTACTTTGCAAAATTACACAATAACATTGAGAATTACGCTGTTTTGATCCAGAATAAAAAAAAAATAAATTAAAAAAATTATAGAAACTCTCTGAAATAAGGAAGTCATATGAGCTTTACAATGCAAAAAAAGTGCTTGTATTAACTCAGTTGCTTTGTTCAGGTCGTAAAGTTTATTTAGAAATCAAAGCATAAGTTATACGTTTATTTTAGTGTTATTAAGTTTTAGGATGAATACTGTTGTACAGCGTGTGGCCGCGCTGAGCGATACTGGACGACAGTTTGTCGGGGTGGGAGCTCTGCAGCGGCCGGTCAGGCAAAAGTAAATACTGATATGATTGTTGTGAACTGAAAGCAGTTTGCCTGCTGCTGATATGATGGAGGAGAACATACGAGACACCAGGACGGAACTGAAACCGGGCCGGGGCTTTGTTTCGAGAAACACAGAGCCTCAATTATTATAATATTTGCATATTTTTTCATTTTTTTCAACATACAGAAGTTTGCTAAACTAAAGTCAGTGTCAAAAAGTTGGTTTATGGACTTTTTTTTAAACTTTGTTTAGTGCTCTTGCTTTTTCAAATGGAACGATAAGAAATATTTGACTTTTAATCATTATTAACTTTTTTTACCATGCTAATGAAGTTAGACCATGTTTAATGTTAAATTTGGAACTTCAGTATTAAAAGAAGCAATTGCCAAATACTTCAGTAATTTTTACAATAATATAACGTGAAATGTGCAGCCTGCTGACCAAATCTGGCCCCCAGAAGGGTGCTGGTGGCCCCCAACCATTTTCTGATTCACAATAAAAAATAAAGTGATTCACACTGGGAAATGTTTCTGTGCTTTTAGTATCTATAAGGTGTCAGAGTGCATAAAACAGCATCAAAATAGAGCTTGTTGGGGCTGCTGTTGGCCCCTGGCCCCCTGTTGTTGTCGTCCCAGCTTTAAAGTAACAAATCCTTATTTCTATTTTATTCATTTAAAAAACACAGAATATCAGCACAGACTTTCAATGTGAGCACTGAACAAATAAGGCTTCAGCTAATGACGAGTGCAGAATGAGGCTAAATAAATATTTTCAAAGGCCTTCACTCACTCCTTGCACAGTTAATCACTGAAGAAAGTAGGGAAAGACCCGCCCAGCGCAGCACACACTCACTCAGCCGTCTGGATTTGATCACGGTCAACAGAAATAAAGGCAGCACGCGGCGCTAATGACTGTTTCTGTCTGCTGTGCGAAGCCATTTGTCCCCCAGCAGGCTGAGCCTTCAGCAAACAACTTTTCCAGCTTCAGTTTAATTATCATGAGCTGCCTTTACAAACATACATGAAAAGAGAAGCTACTGCACACACGTGTTTGCTAAGCAGCGAAGATCACAAGATTTACTCACTTTTAAGATGTTGCCGTGAATAAGATGTTTTCTCAAGTTCTGTAAGAAGCAGTAATTCAGTGCTGAGAGGTGTTTTACTCGTAAACCTTAAAGCGCAGCAGCCAGCCGGTGGATCAGCTCGTGAGCCCAGATATTGTTTGAACCTACATGACTGTATTTTGAAGATCCAAATGAAAATGTCGCGCTGAATTTGGAGACAATGAAAAAAACTGATGTACATGTCATCTGGAATATTTCCTCTGACAGTGCAGCCATAAAAAAATTACCAAAAAAAGAGTCAGAGATCTAAATATGTCACTCATCATACAGTATGAAGGTCAGAACAAGTGAAACTAAATATGAAATAGTCAGAAAAAAAGAGTCACAAGCTAGCGTTACCCTAGTTACCTCGTCAAAAAGCCGATGGGATTTTTCCGTTGGATTTTAGATTTTTAGATCACAAAAGTTTGTGATACTCACATATTTCCACGGATGAGCTTTTAAAAAGAAAATACATCAACAGTACAGGTCACTGTGGTTGTTTTGGTGACGGTGCGTCAATGTTTCATAACTTTACCATTTCACAACAAGTCGGACGACGTGTTACGTAACCGTACGTCATTTCGTTTTATAGAAGGAAGATGTGTTAGATTCATAACAATCGGCAATTTTACATTTTTACAAACAATGTATACATTACATTTGTTTGTTAAGATCTGGCGGATATTTTAACATTAAGTTACTAACAATATGATGTTAATGCATTTAATGTCCTAAAATCCTAGAAATGTTCAAAAATTCTACAAAGTGTGTTAAAATCCGAGAAATTTTGCTAAAATCCGAGAAATGTCTGACAATCTGAGAAATGTGCAAAAATCCTAGAAATGCCCTAAAATGCTGGACATTTTATAAGATCTTCGAACTGTCTTAAAGACAAAGAAGAAATGTCATTAAGAAATGTCCTAAATTACGAGAAATGTCCTGAAAGTCCAAGAACTGTGCTAAAACCCTACATGTCCTAAAATCCTAGAAACACCCTTAAATCTGAGAAATGTTCTTAACTCAGAGAAATGTCCTAAAATCCTGAAAAAAAAGTACAAAGTACTAAGTACTACAACCCTAGAAACATGCTAAAATCCAAGAAATGTCCTAAAATCAGAGAAATGTTGCTGCGACTGGCCCCTGGCCTCCTGTCAGTTTGCAAAAGTGGCCCCCAAAGTAAAGCAAGATGAGTTTTTCTGATCCAGACTGAAAAAATAGTACCACAGAAAGAGGAAGAATATATATTTTTGATTTGAGGGTGAACTGTCACTTTAAGTCAAGAAACAAAAGATAAATGCAGTACATGAAGGGGTTAAAACGTGACAGTGAGTCCCACAGACAGTGTGTCATATAGCGAAGGCGCGCAGCATAATCTGCTGTCATTTTCTCCGACTTTGTTAAAAAAGTTTGGGTGACAGAGACCTTGAAAGAAAATTTCCGCACCAACTTCTATTTTTGAACTGCAGTCAAGAGCTCCATTACCACTCAGGCTACAATAAGAAAACACTAGAAAGAGATGTGCTGAAATGATGAAAGGCTGTCTCGGAAAATGGTAGAAAAATGGCCCATTTACTTTCTTCCACCTTTTGGGTGTCTAAATGGGTTTTTGATTCAGTGATCAGTGCACTGCGGCCCGGCGGACACTAGAGGGCAGGGTGAGCGCGGGGAACGTGCGCGGCGGGCGCAGCAGGGAGCAAACTTGCTGGGAGTGTGATAAGGACTCCTCTCACGCAGCGTGGCCCGGAGTGAATGTGCTATTTCTCTGAGGGCAGCAGGAACTTTAACAAAAATACGAGCAGGTCGAGAGGAGGACAATCAGGATTTCAGTGCATATTTCTTTCTGTGCACGAGGGTGCGTGTGACAGAAATCAGTAGAAATCAACAGCATTTGGGTAAAAAAACAAAAAAAAGCAGGTTTAATGTGAGCCAGAAGGCAGAGCTTGTTGTGCTAAATGAGTCACATGAGTTCCAACTTGAAACCTCCAAAACAATGGACACTACCTGGGCAGCCTGAGAGACGACACACACACACACACACACACACACACACACACACACACACACACAAACACAAATTTGAAGAATGAGAGGAAACTTCAAAAATCCCTCAGCAATTAACCAATCACAGTCCAGCAGGACAGTGTGACAGAGTGCACACATCACTGGTCGACAGGCTCGCATCCGTTATGCTTTCAGTGGGGCGAGATCTAAATTAGAGAGCCAATTAACTCCGCTAATAGCCCTCTCCTATTTAATCTGGAAGACAATGGGGATTGAAGAAGAAGCTTTTACAATATCCTCTTTCTGCCACGATTCTGAGGGTCTGCGTTTGCCTCCTTGTTTTCACTTCAATTAGCCCAGTGCTTTCTATGATTAAGTACCTATAATTATTTTTCAATTAAGGCTTTGATCTGGTGTGTACTGTATACAGCTCCTCTGCGTGCCGCGAAGAATGAGGATGAAACAGTAAATTTGTTCTCTTCTGTGTTGTGTTGATGAGGGTGCAAGTGAGATTAAGCTTGCAGAGCTGCTGGGAGACCAGCACACGCACAACTTGATCAAACATTGACCACATTTTTTTGCACCAAACTTTTTTTTTTTGTCCAGAGTTTCTCAGATTTAATGCATCAGTGATGCTGATGAGAGGAAACTCTTGTGACCCGACTTGCCATATGACAGTATTTTTATTATTCTCATAACTCTCCTGTTATTATTTATCTATAGAAGGTGATCAATCAACATACTTTCCCATATTTGCATTAACCCTTTGAAACCTAGAATATCCCTTTTCTTTTCTTGTGCCGCTTTCAGACACCTTTCACAAGTATTTCAGCCCTGAGCAAATTGGTGCATTTTTTTTTAAGGCAATGTGCAACTTGTTAATTGAAAGATATAAGTAGATTTAGAAAAATTGTTTTTTAAAAAGCTGAGGAAAACATAACAATCATAACGACATATTCAAATTGTGGTGCAAAATTATTTCTTTTGTTTTTTACTTTTTTTTAAGTCGTGTTTGCCTTGCTATTTTTTAAATTTATATATTTTTACTTTTTTCTTTTTCATATTTTTGTTATTTGTTTAGGGTAGTTTTTTGTACTTTTTAACTAAATTATTGCTATAGTATGGAGAAAGCTGCATACTTAAGTATTGTACTACCAGGTTCCTACAGCTTCAGGAAGGTACGCCGAGAGCACCGACAGAGAGGACGTATTTGATAAGTTCAGAGTCGGTCCATGCCCACTTTACGCCACTACACGTGATCCATAAATCCGCTACCATTCAATTTGTATTGGATCCAACAGATTCCCTGCACAAAGCATGCTGGGATACCTGTGACGTGGACCAAGCTGGCGGCACGACGAGAGGAGGTGACAGTTTTCAAAAATTCAAATGCTGATCTCATCAACACAGCCACTGACTTTCTAAACATCTGTGTATAAGTACAGCAAATACTGAAGTAAAACTTTGTCTGGAGGAGACGGGGGATTTCAGATGGATACAAGTGACCAGTGCGGCAGGACGGAGGTGAATTGAGGCGAACTGGTCGCATAAACTGTATATAAAGATGGACGACATGAAAGCTCCCCCAAAGTGAGATTATTCAATCTGTATCGCCCCCTGGTGTCTGTCTGCAGTATAGGTCATAAAGCCCGCCCCTCCATGTTAGTGAATGCTCATAGGTCAAACTAAAAACTCACAGTACACGCCAAATAGACTTTTCCCAAAGATGGTTTCTGTCAGTGAAGGTAGTTCTCATCGCCCTGACGTTTGTTCAGGTGTTTGGTTTTATGATTAGTTTGGTTTAAATGAATTATTAAATTAAACAAAACGGGGCTTTTCCGCCATGATTGACAGCCATGACAGCCAATCCGTAAGCTCCCATTCAATGGAGCCACTAGCAATTGATTTGTTGGGTGTTTTGGCCGCGACTCCCCAACCGCAGATATCGGTACTGTACAGGCTCTGGCTCTCAATGACATCACCCTCGAAAGATGGCAACGCCCGTATCTCAGATATTGTAACCTTACTTCAGCGTGGCGGGGGTAAGTGGGGGTGTGTCGTCCATCTTTATATACAGTCTGTGGTCGCGTATAGTGGCATGCACCGTGAGAACGGGCTGAAGTAAACGGAAAAAGTGGGGGGTTTACCGACGTAAGTTTATTTTGAGAAAGACTAACAAGCAGAAGGTTAACATTTGTTGTGAGAACTGAGTTTATTTTGAAAAGAAAATGAGTTGAACAATCGTAAAATGACACAGCAAGAAATGTCAACAACAGATGCAGGCGGATACCTCGCACATCATGAAGGGCGCTGACCACGCAGCGATATCTGACGAGTTGGGATGACCGTAGGTGGGTTTTTCATCACAGATTTGTGCAAAACTTAAGTGATATTTTCGAGGTGTATTTTGTATCCGCAATTTTATTTTGCGCAATTTGAGGGTTAATGGAAACCTGCTTAATGTGTTGATGTAAACCGCTGTTTTAGATTTCAGGCTGATTTCTAACGCGGCTTCTTTCTTTGGTTGAGTCTCTGTTGGTATGAGACCGCAGATCTTCCCCTTTAGCAGCCTGTTTTACCTCTCCGCCACCCTCTGCGGTTGCATTTTATTGTGAATTCCTCTAATCCATGCAGCTTTACAGATAATTAACCCAGACTGTCATTTTAGCCTGCACATCGGCGTGCTTTTCATCTGGCTCCCAGGTCAGGTAGCAGCAGGTAAACAGAGGAATTATAAAGGCCTGTAAGTGTTACTAAGCACCTGGTTGTGCATGAGAGGATCAAGTCATTTTGTTTGTGTCACTGGTGCGTTTTGCTTTGTTTTGCCGGTTGATCTCTCTGTGGTGTTTTAGAGAATAATTACGTCAAACTACAACTAATGTAACACGTATGAAAGTCTGCATGCATGTGTGCATGTCATGCAACATAACCTCGAGTCTGATAATCAGCCGCGCAAAGAAAGAATCAGTACTTTAACTCGATTACAGGCTTCCTGCAGATCCTTAAAAAGTCATAAAAGGCACTGAATCCACTATCTAAATGAAGGTCTTAATTCGTATTAAAATGTCCTAACCCTTTGAAACCTGGGCAAATTCTTCAAAAAAACATGGGAAGGAGGCAATGAGCAATGAAAGAAGAAATGACTCAAAAACAAGCAAGAAATTAGTTCAAAAAGTGCAAGAAATATTTTCTGAGAATTAGTTTAAAAAACACAAAAATTACAAAGAAAGTGCATTCAAAAAAGTGTTTAAAAAAATATAAAATTCTTGTGACATAATTCTTCACTAGTTTTCCTTTTTTTTCCCCGAGATATTTTTCCCAATATGGTCAAAATGACCTCATCAGGTGGAAAATAGTCAAAATGACAAATTCAGAGTCAAAAGCCCAGAATGACACCCAGAAATAATACAAGTCCTGTTTTTCTGCTCTGATGGCTGTGGGATCAAAAATGTCAGTTTGAATGGGTTTCAATGGAGCATTTTTGGACCTGAACAGTCTGAATGTAACTATTTAGTTTCCACAGTGTATTTTAGACTTATTGTAGGAGCTGAGCTGCAAATTCACTGATTACACTCAAATACACAATCTGGACTGAATGTATGCCATATGCATCAACACACACACAATTATCAAAAAATGAAGAATGAAAAGTGTGTAAAATGTGCCATACTGCCCCTAAGGGTCAAAATTTTACTCATAAAGAGGAATTACAATCAAGTAAAAGCACTTTAGATTCAGCACCATCCCATCTTCAAATCCTATTAAAAGTTTTCAACACAAAGCTTTACATCTGTGAGCGTGTCAGAGTCCGTTATATTTCGGCCTACTTCCTGTATTTGGGCTGTCGCAGCCAGTGGAGGGTGAGAAACAGAAATCCATTGAGAGGCCAGTAATTAACTCCTTTACTGTAATTAAAACACCAGAGTCTCTTAAGGGTGTCAGCCTCCTAATGAGTTGTGACATTTTCGAAGCTCCGTGTACCCAAAACTGTACTGTCACCGTGCGCTACACGAACCGTACACGCCGAGAGTTCCTCGCTGCAGCGCGGAGGAAGTGTTCACGAGGAAGAAGAAAAAAAATCTTAAAAAGGGAAGAAAGAGGAAGATGGGACGCTTTCATTGCCCGAGAAGGGTAGAGAGAGGAGGAAATAATGAAATATCAGGGCTTTGTGAAAAATAGAAAAATAAAAAAGGGGGGGTGCAGGTAGGGGTGCGGCTGGGAGGAGGAGGACGGGGGGGTTAGGAATTGTGTCTGAAACATTTTGTATGACCTCCTCCCTCGCCCATCCATCAGCCCGGCTGGCTCATTATTCTAACTAGCCAGTTCTTTTCTTCTGTTGCGGGACGCCATCAGCTGCAATCTGCATGCCAATTATCGGCCAGACCCCCTGATACCCCTGCATGGAAAATGATCTGTCAAGAAAAAAAAAAAAAAGAAAAAAAAAAAGCGAGAGGGCTTGTGCACTGTAGCCCCAATCTCTCCAACCCCCCCCCCCTACACTCGGCTCTCTCCGCTTTCCTGTACAGCAGTGACAGGGCTTCCTAGAAAATTAATCTATGGAAAGAGAAGAAAAAAATTATAAATGTAGCTATTCTCCCACTCCGGCCGCTCAGTTCTCCGGGCTCCGGAGGGCAGGGGAAGTGGAGTTTGTGATAATTGCCAGGGAGAGGGGGGCGATAACAAAGGGACACTCTTCCCCTGAATGTTACACTAAGGGCAAGAGGAGCGGTCATGAAGCAGCCATCATGCTTTTTACGCTCCCAGGTATGATCCCCTTTCTTCCCATCTATTTCATCATCAAATTACAGATGAGATGAGCTGCCATTTCTGATCGCTCTCTTGATCTCTTAACTGTGGCGGATAGGCAGCGCCACGAAGAAAGAAATTCGATGTCAGCGGGGCCATCCCGTAATCGCTGTAACCACATGAACCGCACCAGATGATCATAAACAAAGGCTGAATACGTTTAAAAGTCACAATTGACCGTTCGATAAGTGTCGCCCCGTTTGGTTACGGCTGCTAAGCCTGTCAGGCTTTGAGGTCACGAGCGCCATAAATGAGGTTACAGTCGCTGCTCCGACGGTCCCGTTTCCAGAGTTGGAAAATCGTTCTTGCGACTTCATTGCGTTAAAGAGCTTTTAGGTCGTAATGTGGAAACAACGTGGAGACTGCAAAAAAGACTGTAGATCAGTGACTCAACTAACAGCCTGAGCACCACATGTGGCCCCTGATGGGGTGCCTGGTGGCCCCCCAACCATTTTCTAATTCACAATAAAAAAATCAAGTGATTCACTCTGGGAATTGTTTTTGTACTTTTAGTGTACATCACATGCCAGCATGCATAAAACAGCATCAAAATAATCCCCCCCTAAAATCCCCAAAACATCCTCAAATCCAAGAAATGTCTAAAATCCCCAAAATGTCCTGAAATTCTACAAACATCCTAAAAACCAAGAGATCCTAAGATGCAAAAAATGTACTAAAATCCTAGAAATGTCCTGAAACTCTAAAAATATAAAAATACGTACGGGCTGCTGCGACTGGTCCCTAGTCTCTTGTCATTTAGCATAAGTGCCATCCCATAATCACTGTAACCATATGAGCTATGTCAGGTGATCAGAAAAAAACAAACAAACAAAAAAAAAAGCCTGAATATGTTTCAAAGTCACAACTGAGCATCCGATAAGTCTCACCATGTTTGGTTTTGCCCTCCGATCATACCTTTAAAATTCTTGTGCTCCTTGGATGGTTCCTTTACCAAAGTTGGAAAGTTGTTCTTTTGACTTTGGTGTGTTTCCAAGCTTTTAAAGAAGTATTTCACTGATATTAAGAGAAAAAAAAGGTTCGTCTCTGCAGTAGAAAGACAAATACTTTTGAAGTTGATGCTACACAGCCAGAGAAAACAGAGAAAATGGACACTTTCACTCAAAAAGTATAAAACCTACAACTACCAGAATGCACTGCGCCGCACCAGACCAATAAAAGCTCCCGCTGGAAGGTGACGTAATACGAACTCATCAGTTTGACACAATGTCAGTCGGCTGGTAACAAATGATCTGCGGCGGTCAGCGGTTAGAGAGAGACGGTGGGGGATAACAGCATGTTTTTTTACATCTAACTCGGTGAATTAAGGATTTATTTGAACCAAACCGGAGCTGCTGGTCGGTAAAACAGTGGACTTACTTACTAGATAGTTTAGTTAGTTTAACAGACTGCAAGAAATTAGTAGAGTTGGATAATCTATGTAAAAGCTATGGGGAAAAAATAATGTATAATCATGATAATTACAGATTTGAAATGGTAATGAAACAACATTATTATAACTGTTTAAGCACTTTTTCAGGTAATTTTCTGGGGATTTTGGGGGGGTATTTTATCATCACTAATGTGGGTTTAATCACTTAAGTGGGTAAATGCAAGTATTAGAACAAGCAGAAGAGTCTTTTAGTCCAGAAGAGAGTTTAGAAAATGACATCACTTTCCTGCAGCCTTTAAAATCAGGAAAAGACAACACTTCATATCATGACATGACGATATCCAAAATCTCAGACGGTACGTGGTCTCATACCACGGTAACGGTGTGTATCGTGTATATTGCCCGGCCCTCGTATCAGGTGATCTAATCATCTGATACGATGTAATCGTGACGACACACACACACACAAAGTTGCACTTTTTTGTCTGGTCTTAAATTCTAATCCCTGTTGTCCCTTTTTTTAAGAGATGAGGCAATGAATCTGTGTGTGAATGGCAGCTGAGTAAAAAAAACAAAAACACACCACAAAGCCAACCTGATCCTGATTTCTGCACCGAGAGGAGAAGCAGCGAAGCCAGCAGAGGAACAGTCAGTCGGCGAGGAGCAGCGGAGAATTGGGTTTGCTCTGTCTGCCTTTGTGGTGCATGTGTGTGAGCTTTGATTAAAGACAGAAGATTCTTTAAGCACATTAGGGCCATTTTGTCCAATTGTTTCACGCCCTCTTCCATATCCACCCGCACAAAAGATACAGACTGCAGCACAAAGCGATGCTCACCCTCTTTACTCTGCTCTATCACACTGAGCAGGCCCAGTGCAGCCGCAAACAGCCGGCGACCAGAGGAATTATGCTCTTGTGCAGCACTAGTAGCAGCAGAAGCGTCAGTGTAACGTCTTATCACTGGAAGGGCAGATGAAGAATTGACACACAAAGGCAAAGAAAACAAAAGGCGCCGTGTACTCTCATGTTTGGAGCCTAAAAATTATATGTTTTTAAGTGAGAATCAAACACGTACATCAGATAAATTCTCACAAACGACAGTTTTAGTTAATAGCCAGCAGCTTTTCTTGGATTTGAGGACATTGGGGGCTTTTATAAATATTAGTAGTTGTTAGTTGTTAGGACTATAGTCTGTATTTCTGTTAAAAGTGGCGCCGGGGCTTTTTAGTCATTTTTAGGGACTGTTTGTCATTTATGAGAAAGGAGGCGCAGGCACAAAAAGGGGGAGGCATGTCAAATAACTGTTAAAGGCACTGGGGTGGGACTTTTTTGGGGGGGGGTCTTCAAGGAGCGGCAGAAAACTTTGGACTGATTTTTTATAGAAAACATGGAATGCATATTCCCTTTCTTTTATTTTTTTAAATGGTGTTGTTTTTTTTTCCTTTTAACATTGTTGCTTTTGTGGTTGTTTTTTTTTTTAATTGTGTGTGTCTGGGTTGTTTTTGGAATTTTTTAAAATAAAGAATATTTTGGGTGATTTTATTTTCTTCAATGATTTCTGATCATTAATACGACGTTTGTTTGCTTTTTTGTTATTTAAAGTTTTTATTGATTATTTTCCCTGAAATTATTTTTTCCCCCTTTTTAAAAATTTTGATGATTTTTAAAGAAAACCTGCTTTCCAAACCAGCAGGGCCACCCAAAAAAAATCACCAAAAATGCACCATTTATCACAGCCAGAAAATGCAAAAATTTAATGTATTGAAATTATTGTTGGATTTGCAAATTTCCAAATGCGTCATGCATTTTTCATTAAGTCCCATGGGGAGGTTCATGGAAAAATAGCTGTAGCTTTGGGGAAGGTAAAAAAGAAACAAAAAAACCCAGCATCCCCCCTCCTCTGATAAATAAAGAACAGTCCCTCAGGCCTACTCCAGTTTTTGAAACTTATATATCCCTGTTTGCAGCAGCACTGATGGGGTCAGTAATTGATATGGTTGTAGTGGCAGCACTTGTGTAGCCCGCAGTGCACTGGTGTAAAATCTGTGCAGCATTAAACTAACAGCACATGCTTTCCATTTGCAATCATCCCCTAAATTCAAAGTCTCGGGGTCTGACGCGGAAACGCAGCGAACAAAACTGCATTTCAATATTCACAGAGAAGAGGAAAATGACTCTGTTAGCATACTCAGTGAGAGAGCTGAACCCAGGCCAGCCAGCCACCATACCCTAGAGTAATAATTAAGAATCCTGTCGCTGAGTTGTCAGTAGTCAATTACACCTCCTGTTCACTCGGGCGCACGATCTGACTGCGAGCAATGCGAAGACACTGGAGCTGTCATCAGAGATGGAAAAAGAAGGAAAATGACTGAAATGAAGATTACTGTGGAGTGGGGATTTTGAGCAGGGTTTAACAGTCTCTGTCAGGAGGTGAGTGCTGAATGCGAGTGACCAAACGCCCTCCCAAACATGAAACCATTATTGCCGATTACACAGAACGGGGACTTTGGTGGTGCATTAATTGAAGCTTTGGCTTGCATCAGTTTCCAATTACTTTTATGCTAGCCTACGGTTAATGCGGTGACAATGGAGGGTAGGAACACGCTCCGCAGACGGAGGACTGGGGATGAAGTGAGGGGAGGTTCTTGTTGTCACCGAGCGTGAATATAGTCAGATGTGGGAGGCAGAAAGGCTGCAGTGCTGTTCCTCTCTCAGCACGACTGTGGAAATATTCAGCAAACTGGTTCAGACCACGATCCAACGAGACATTTCCAGTTAGACATGACTGCAACAGCTGGTTTTACGATCAAACTTAGCTTTGTTAAAGTGGAGTTTTACATTAAATTGAAATTTTTTGCACCACACAGACTAGTTTACGCCATATACTGTATATAAAAATGGACAACATGCTCCCACCATGCTTGAGTAAAGCTAAATTTTCTGGATACTGACGCTGCTACTTTGTGCTGGTGATGTGACGTCCGCGGTTGAGGAGTTCCCGCCAAAACACCCATCCAACCAATCACAAGCAGCCTCACTGAATGTGAGCGCATGGATTGGCTGTAACAGCTGTCAATCATGGCAGAAAATTCCCTCTTTTTGTATGATTTAATAATTCATTACAACCGAACTTCTCATCAGGGTGATGAGAACTATCTTCAGAGACAGAAACCATCTTTGGGAAACATTTATTTGGCGAGTACTCTGAGTTTTTAGTTTAGTCTATGACCATTCACTAACATGGAGGGGCGGGCTTTATGACCTATACTGCAGACTGACACCAGGGGGCGACACACACCGAAAAGCTTCACTTTGGGGGGACTGTCCTGTTGTCCATCTATGGCTGATTCACAGAGATTACTTATTAAAGACATCCCATAACTATCAATGTAGTAGCTGCCGTAGCTTAGCGATAATAGATGTATAGACTGAGACGTAAGTAATATGTTTAACATGTCTGACGCCTCATAAAAAAAGACTCTAGTGATCTAAAATGCACTGTGATGCGGACATGAACGATTCTGCATCGATGCAGTGACACCACACAATCAAATATAGCCACGTTACATGGCTTGTTGGTTTTCTGAATGTGGCTGGACAATAAAGTTGTACAGTTCAAGACAATTTTCTGGTAGAAACCAGCGCTGTATGGCAGCGATGCTGCACTGAACTGTGAGAAGGTAGCCATTAGCATTAATGTAAAATTAAGGATGCAAAGCATAGCGATGCGTCGTGGAATCGAATCGTTGACACAATAATCGTAATAATCGAATTGTGAGCACGGTGGAGGTGTACCGTCCTGCAGTGACGTAGAGCTTCATTTCACAAAAACAACACACTTCATATAACAAAACATTCTGGCAGTGACGCTGGCTTAAATGACCAAACATATAAACTCTGTAATATATTTATATGTGTAGTTTGTAACAGCTGACTCCAGATCAGGTTCATTAGATCTTCAGTTAAGTTCTCTAATTCTGATTGCACCTGTTTTAACTGATTTTGAGGTTTACATTACTGATTGACTGTATGCCTATTTTATCTTTTATTATTTTGTTAATCTTGCATTTCATTACTTTTATCTGCTCAACATCATTGTAAATAAGGGTTGTCCTCAATGACTTTTGAGTTTAAATAAAATTTTTAAATAAATAAAAAAAGGTTAATAGAGCGCCTCGGGGATGATGTTTTACTGTAAGCTGATGCAGAAGCTAATATCCTCTTTTTTCCCCTGTGTATCATTTTGTCTTCTATTGTGATTTAAGTGTTTTTGATGACATCTATTGCACGTCTGTCCATCCTGGACGAGGGATCCCTCCTCAGTCGCTCTTCCTGAGGTTTCCACCATTTTTTTCCCAGTTTTGGGTTTTTTTGGGGGGGGGGGTTCCTTATCCGATGTGAGGGTCTAAGGACAGAGGGATGTCATTCACTGTAAAGCCCCCAGAGGTAAACTGCGATTTGTGATAACAGGCTTTATAGATAAAATTGACTTGACTTTTGATTCCACGGTGCCAGCATGCTGGACTTCATAGCAGCTCTATAGCACCATGCCTGTTTAAAAAGGGATTATTGAAGATTATGTGCCTTGCTTAAGGGCACATTCACACTGAGATAGTTGTGAACATTTCTCATTTTCTTTCCTCAGCCTGCAAAATTCCACCAAACACCTGAAAGGCCGCGACCTGAAAGAGAAGTGGTGTTTTAGGCGAGTTTTCACGCTGACCTAGTTTAGTTCATTCTCTTGCTTCCATTGAAAACTGAAGCGGCTGTAATTATTACCTCTATTGAGGGCCACGTTTAATACCCTCATGTATTATTAGCTGGATTTGCTACAAAACAGATTAAACAGGAGCAAGAAAGGCTTAGGTAATTTGATAATTGCTTTTGGCACCTGTGTTTTGTGCTCGTCTCCCTGCAGCCGAGCAGAAAGAATCCCCGAGCAGAGTTTGGAGCTTTGCGGTGGCGGCGGCGAGGGCTGAGGAGCAGCTCAGCACCCCGCTGTGTGACGCTCTGAAAAGGCTACGCTCTCACGTCTGCTCCACATTGCCCCGCTCAGCATGTCTTAGATTCAACCACATCCAGATTCTTATCACAATATGAATTAAACCTTGATTTTCTGTCCACTCAGCACGAGAGCTGCACCACTGATATTGGGGATACATCATTTCACACTGTGGACAGGCAATTCGCAAAGGTATGCAAAGTAAACTGACTTTTTTTTTTTTAGTGATGGCCTCAAAATTGCAATAAATGTTCTTGACACTGATTTTATTTATTTCATTTTTCACCTATCCTCATATTCTTTCTGTTTCGGCCCGGTCTCAGAGGATTCTTGCTTGCAAGAGGAGAAAAAAAAAAGAAAATTAAAATCCATCAGCTAATGTGTCGCCTGGTAATGAAATAAGAATCTGACACTCTCTCGCATTGAAATGCAAAAGAGGTGTCCTGGCGTTACCCTGGCAATTTATCATAAAAGCCAGTGAATTTCTACTTAATATACATGAGGTACAGTGAATTATTACAGGGCTTGCCATTATAACAAACTTCTCAAAGTGCGCAGACAAAAGGGTCAAGTATATTATTTTCCCTTACGTCACTCGCACGGATGATCTAAATGGCTTTCTGAAGTTGGGGAATTTCATACTTTCTTTGAATATGTTTTATACTTTGTCCCATTTTGCACAAAGCAGTCCTTTTCCCCCCTCTGTTCCCCGAGAGAAAAATGGAAGAGAGAGGGAACAGAGAGAGGCAGGGCCACAAATGTCACCTGCTACTATCAGAGTGCTTTTCCACAGCTCTAATTCATCTCTGCCAGCAGCACGTCCACACTTTCTCTTTTCTTCAGCACCGCAACAAAATGAGGCCTCGTAAAGCAGAAAGGCTCGGCCTCGCTTCGCTCAGGGGCCACTTCTGCAAAATGGCAGGAGACCAGGGGCCAGTCGCAGCAGACCCATCGGTGTTTCTGAGACTTTAGGACGTTTCTCAGGTTTTAGGACATTTCTTAAATTTAAGGACTTTTCTCTGATTTTAGGACATTCCTCAGAATTAAGGACATTTCTTAAATTTAAGGATGTTTCTAGGATTTGAGGACATTTCTCAGATTTTAGGACATTTTTAGGATTTTAGGACATTTTTAGGCTTTTAGGGTGTTTCTCAGATATTAGGACATTTTTAGGATTTAAGGACGTTTCTTGGATTTCAGGATCTTGTGGGATTTTAGCATGTGTCTTGGATTTTGGGACATTTCTACA
Source organism: Plectropomus leopardus (assembly GCF_008729295.1). Taxonomy (NCBI): domain Eukaryota; kingdom Metazoa; phylum Chordata; class Actinopteri; order Perciformes; family Serranidae; genus Plectropomus; species Plectropomus leopardus. The sequence goes on from NC_056465.1 coordinate 36,794,399, forward strand.
ATTTGTGGACATTTTAGGATTTTAGGACATTACTGGGATTTTAGGATATTTCTAAGATTTTAGGACATTACTGGGATTTTAGGACATTACTGGGATTTTAGGACATTTCTAAGATTTCAGGATATTTGGGGGATTTTAGACATTATAGGGTGTGGGGGATCCTCCACTGGCACTTATTTTAGAAACAAGCTCGATTTTGATGCTGTTTTATGCACTTTGGCACCTTATTGATATTAGAAGTACAAAAACAATTCTCAGGGTGAAGTGTGCCACACAGCACCCCATCAGGGGCCAAATTTGGCCTGCGGGCCTTAAGTGACTATCACTGCCTTTCATCCCGTCATCAGCCTCTGAAAAAGTATCTGCATCAGACTGAAGAAACACCGACTCTCATGATTAATCCTTCCTTCTTAATCTTGTGATTCCAACTGGTTAAAATAACCAATACTAAACAATACGTGTGATTGATATATGAGATGTTCAGAAAGCGTTCTCACTGAGGGACAATGGTGAATAATGCTCAATAATATCCAGCGTGCAGCGCTGTGTCGTTTGATTGATGAGTTTTGTCGACAGCCGAAAAACAGTTTATGCATCTGTCAAATTAATGATTAATGAAGAGGGAACTAATATCACCGCAAACATGTTTATGTCACCACCGAAACTTCGATGTGTCCGCCACATTATAGTAAAAGTATGGCTGTGATGTAAAAGAAATCCTTGATAAAATCCAGCAAACGTTCTTGAGGTGCATTATTTCACTGTCAGAGTTCTTCACATCCGTCGATGAATAAATACGACCTGATTTATAATCAAAGACCACACTGGAGCTTTGGTAGGTGACCTAAAATGCATTAGCAGCGACACATCCGAGTGTTTGGCCGCAGAATGAGGACTGTCACACCAACATATGATGCATGTAGCCGCTGATAATGTATAATTTATATGACACATTTTCACTGCGGCGGGCATAATGCCATTATCATACTGGAGAGTGTTTTTAGTTCTCCCAGGGGACGTCTCAACAAATCACCCCGTCTGAAGCAAACCAGGGCCAAAGATTAATGATAAACATGACAAGGACAAATTAGAATATGCACAAGTTAGCATGAGCAGGCCACGCCAAATATCCCCGAGCTAAATAAATAGACACGCGTCCCCGATGTCCAATTTTATAAATAGTGCTGTCGGCCTGTTTATGAACTAGGACAGTATGTGTTTTCATGTGGACAAAGGCTTCAGCTGTCATGTGTGATAATAACCGCAGACATGGAGTGAATGATGAGACGTCCAGCCGTCAGAAACCGCTAAACGGAGCTAGCAACAGAGGAGGAGCTCAGATCCTTTACATTAGTAAGAGTACGACCAAAACGACCAAATCACCAGCAGAAATGTTGGCAATGTACTTTTCTGCAAACCACTGTTATGTCACATTTGTATGCCATAATGTGGCAGATAACACGCTTAGGTTTAGGCACAAAAAACACTTAGTTGTGGTTAGAAAACACATTATTTTGGATTAAAATACCCAGTTTTGGGGGCACAATCTCTGCAGGAAAAGCAGTGATGTTTGCATGATACACTCGCTCGTTGTGGCAGTAACCCCGCTGGAGAAACAGCGACGGATTGCTAAAAAAATGCCCACATCTCGCCTCAGTGTCTCACAACTGACCATCTCCTCCACCTCCTGATGAAAAAGTAAGCTCATATTCAACATCACTGTGGAAATATTATTATGATTCATATGACACTTAAAAATGTCACATATTAACATTTGCATAAGTGTAATATACCAACATTGTCTTCTGGTGACCAGGCTATGAATATCATAATTTTAAAAAAAATTATTATGCCCCCCCTCAACCAAAAAATCTGAGAAATGTCCTAAAATGCTAGAAAAATCCTTAAATCCAAGAAAGGTCCTAAAATCATAGAAATGTCCTAAAGTCCTTAAAACATTCTAAAAGCCAAGAACCATCCTAAAATCCTAGAAGTGTCCTAAAATCCTAAAAATGTCCCAAAAATGTCCTTGAATCCTCGACATGTGTTTAAAAAAAACTCCTTAAAATCCTAGAAATGTCCAGAAATCCTAAAAACATACTTAAATCCCCAAAACATACTAAAGTCCTTGAAATGTCTTAAAATCCTCGAAACACCCTAAAATCCTTGCAACATTCTAAAATCTTCGAAACGCCCTGAAATCATAGGAATGTCCTAAAATCGTAGAAACACGTCCGCTGCGACTGGCCCCTGGCCTCCTGTCAATTTGTAAAAGTGGCCCCCAAACAAGGCTGAGCATTTCTGCTTAAATCTATAACATGTTTCATTGTGAAATATGAATTTGATAAGTGTAGGTGTTAAAGAGATGATGTTGAGTGAAAAGTTCAATATTGCATTTAACTGCAGTACTTGCAGAATAATACATACAGTATTGTAGTAACCAGAGTAACCTGGTGAGTGTGACCGTGAGAATCTCCGAGTGCTGCCTGCGCTGATTCACAGAGGTAACTTTATTGTTTTTGATGGGGAGCATAAATCCCAATAACCATCAGTGCTGAGTGCTGAGCCATTAGCCCCCCTGAGTGACTGTCACATCCAATGGAGACGCCGCTCCTCCATCTCCACCTGAGGCTCTGGAGATGGATGGCCTGCCGCTCCGTGGCGCGCTGGCTCATTTCTGCCCCGGTACAGAAGTCAGCGCTGATTAAAATATCCACACTGGGTCCTTATTTCTATTACCAATTCACTCAGCCGGTCCAGACCCTCTCAATTAAAGCGGTGGGGCCTCGATGAATGGAGATGAGGGGGTGAATGGTAGCTGACAGAATTACAAACGCTCACAGTCACAATTTATCCTCCTGACAATTAGGAGCAATTTGTTTCATGCTAACTCATCCTTAAGGTTTCAGAAGGTCTTATTTGATATCAACAGGAGCGGCTGCAGCTGTCACAATCCCCCAAGTGCCACTCTCCGTTTTGATTATACACAGTCCACTGCACTTACAGTACCAGTAATGGCTTCTAGACCCTTCTCTACACTTCGACGAAATGTTTATACAGGACACGCAAACATACATGAAGTCAGTGGCATCATTAGGCCTGAGCGTCCAAGACTTAAATCTTTTTTAAAATCACCACATTTAAAATAAATGTTTTTAAAAAATTACCAAAAATGGTTTAAAAGAAGAAAAAAATTCCAATTTATTTTTAAAAATCCCCCCCCCCCCCCCCCCCCCCCCCCCAAAAAAAAAACAAATAAAAAAAAAATCACCAAAAATAAATAAAAAGTTACCCAAAATTTTGAAAGGAAAAAAAAGCCAAACATTTCTAAAGAAAAGAAAGATCACCAAAATTCTCAAAGAAAACGTGTGTTCCAAACCCATGGGCCCCTCCTCCGAGGCCCTCCTCTCTCATAAATAACAAACAGTCCCTAATAATGATAATAAGCCCTGATCTAATGAGCTGTTTCTCTGTTAATACTTGAACTACGTTTGATTCAAAAATACAGACTATTTTTCCTACTCTAGTCAATTATTTTTTTAATGATAGCAGCCGTAAAGTTTTACTTTCACTAATGATATTTTTAACATCACAATTCAAAATCAAAGTTAAAAAAAAAAGTTTTTTCAGGGTGCCAAAGGGCAAAGAAAAGCATCAAAATAGAGCTTGCTCATCAAAAAGGAGGGCCCCCCCCCACCCCAGACCCCCCCTTTAAAGGTCTGTCCTGAGCCCCTGATGTCCTCAAATCCTAGAAACGGCCCTGCATTGAGTCCACTTTAAAAAATAACTCATTGTGTGCAACTTGAAATCTTTTCCTGCAGATCTCATTTTTCCTCCCGCACAATTAGATTCACAACAGTAATTATTATAACAGGTTACAACACAGGAATATGTAAGCTTTTTCGACAACCTTTTAACTCCAGCCGTGGCTATGAAAACTGAAAAAAAAAAAAAAAATGGTGGTGACTTTTCAGCGAGAACGTCTTAGGCTCGGGCACAATGGAGTACAGCTCTCAATGACTGAGCCACTTTCTTTAGCGGAACCACTAAACTTCTATGGCGATATTCTATTGTGCTTTGAAAAAGGGCTTTTGAAATGCATTAGCACTACACACTTTCACAAGAAAGACCAAGCACGGATTTGATACATAGCAACGAAACAAAAAAAAGAGAAAAATAAATAAGTAAAAGCAGGATGCAATCTTTTTTCCTTTTTTTTTTTTTAAGATTCGCCCAGCCCCCTTGAGATCTCTCCTTCATTGTTTGCTGACGACTTGATACTGCAAACTTCTATCTATTTTTTTTTCTGTCTTTTTCTTCCGCCGTGGCAAATTTGTTTTCAGGCTCCATAAAATAGCCTTTTCTTATTTCAAGCAGCAGTGTATGCAGTGGAAAATCTTTCACATAATATATCCTTAAAAGCACATTACTCTGTCCCATACACCGTTAAGAGTTAAGAACACAGTTAATATTTACAGTTGGAAGAAAAAAAAAAAACGGGAGAAAAGGGAAAGGATTTTGCCAGGGAATAAAACACCCCCACCCACGTATACACACTCACTCTCAGTGCAGCAGTTGAACAATTGCTATTCACAATCCTATCCTTAATGCCTAAGACCAACATAAAAGAGGGGAGTTTAAGAATATAGGGATAAGCCCTTTCAGCTTTTCTAAGTCTTAAGGCTGGTTTATGCTCCATGAATACTGAGCATCGGCAGCCAGTGCTGTTGCCACTCTAAATAGATATTACAATGATTTGGGAACAATGCATTCGACTGATTCCCTCAGACACAAAAATACATATATGTGTATATATAGTGAATAGGAGGCAAACATTAGCGCTCCCTGACAATACAAGCATTTTTGATGTAGAAGGGTAGAGCAAGATTAATGTCTGAGCGAGAGAAAAGGCGAGATACCACTTTGGGTGTTTGCTGGGAAAGCTGCAGCGGGAAGATGCTTTGAGAGTCTAAATCCCCCCCCGAGTACAATGCAGGGCTGCTGATACAACCAACAGACACGGGGTCACCTCCCCTCAGGGAGACAATGGAGGCACAACAACAAAACTGGAGTGAGGAAGCAGCCGGGGACTGTGGCGGCACAAAGGCGTCGAGAGGCAGGCAGAGGAGGGGAAATAAAGTGTGTGTGAGGGGAAAATGCAATCTGCAAGCGTTTTCCGTCATTATTATTATTGCTAATAAGCATCAAGGGCTGCTGAATGTCAGTGGCCGTTTTCTCATTCAGGGCCGTTTCTAGCATTTCCGAGGACGCTGGGGGCTCAGGCCAGACCTCCTTAAGGGGGGTCCAGGATGATCCTTTTTTTTTTTTTTTTTTTTTATGAACAAGCTTTATTTTGGAGATTTTTTTTATGCACTCTTACCCTGAAAACCACTTAAAAAATTACTCATGAATTGTTATGTTGGATTTATTAGTAGTTGTTAGTAATTAGTACTGAGCAGAAACAGAAAACCCAACAGCTGTTATCATTAAAAATGTACTGACTAGAGTTTGAAAAGTTGTTGGTATTTTTTGTTAGAAGTGTCTGAATCCAACTAAGTCCATTTAGTCAAGAACACATTTGGACAGAATGACAGTTTTTTTCTTAATTCCTTAGTACTGGGGAGGGACCTTTTTGTGATTTTTTTCTTTAAACATTTTTGGAGAAATAAGAACAAAATAGCTACTTTAGTAACTTGTTTGTTACTTTGTTTTGGGGGTTTTTTGTCTAAAAAAATAATGTCTTTTTTATTTTAAAAATATTTTGAATAAAAAATAATAATATAACAATCTAATAAGAAATTGGTGATTTGTTTTAAAAAAAGTTTTTTTTTTCTAACAAATTTTGGTATGTTTTTACTTTGAGGATTTTTTTCTTTTTTTATAAATTCTTTTTCTTTAAACATTTTTGTTTTCTCTCTTTTGAAATTTTTGGTGACTTTTAATGAAAACATGCCTTCCAAACCTGTGGACCTGCCACAAATTAAGATTGCAAAAAGTGCACTATTTGGCACAGCCTGTAACTGTATAGTTGTAGCTTTGAGGAGCGTTGACAGACAAATAACGAACAGTCCCTCTACTCTTTTTTTAAAAAGAGTAATATATATACACACACACACGTTTATATTGGGGGACACGTTTTATTGGGGGACTATCTGTAAAACACTGGGACAGCCAGGCCTAATGATCTCATCCTTTGCATTGAGAAGCAAGAAAATTCAGTGTCTGCTTCTATCGCACTAAATGACAACATATGGGAGCGTTTAATATGCTAAAAGATGATTTTGAAGAGGGCCGTCTCGCAGCACAAGAGAGGTATGGATAAACAGTCCTTTTTTTTGCCACTTAAGCTTTCCAAACGGCCTCAGGGCTCCAGAACAACTCCGACCCTTGTGTCTCCTCTCCCAATCCAAGATTAGCCTGTCTTCTTGTCTTAATCCAGCAGAAACGCTGCATCCTGACTCCAACACCTCTCCACAATTACTGCACTCCATAATCCCCTGCCTGCCTCCATTTTTCCCTACTGCTTTAAGAGGGGTAAAGATCAGGGGTGAGCACTCATCCCCGAGCCCTCCCCTGCCTCTCACCATGGCAGTTAAGTGTCTGTGGAAATCACAGAATGAGTAAGCCTTGTGACAGCTTATTAATACTTCTCTCTTCTCCGGGGTTTACCAATGGTCAGTCCTTAAGTATACTGTACTGGATTAAAAGGATTTGCTTGTAGCTCAGGTTCTGCAAAGAGGTATTTCGGCGCGATTCTCCCGCTCTCCTCGCACTAAGATGTCACTTGAAGGGTCTTGAGTCGTATTGTGCGCACAGGCTGATGGTCTGCGAGATATAATGTGGAACATAAGGTCTTTTTCATGGTCAGTACCTCCTCTGATTTTCGAGTGGCACTTGATCCGCCCGGGCAGCAGAAGCACTCGGTCTGAAATACAGCACGTTTAACGGAGCGAGCGTCTCTTTATGGAGCAAACTTTGATAGTTTTTACCGCTGTTCCAAAGAATGACCACCGCAGTTCTCCTCCACTTAAAGCTGCTGCGCGTACACAGCCGAGCAACAATGAGTGTGGCGCTTACAGAGACGAGAGATGTGCTTAAATGAATCATCCCGCTGGCTTAGCATAGCTTGGCTGCCTCTGTGCTCTGGATGTCTTTAATGCGTTTGTTTGCCTGCAGGCCCTCCGATTCTTTCTTCCCGCTTTCTCTGCTTTCTAGCCCGGATAGATTATATTTTTTTATATTTATTTCAAAAAAAAAAAGCTAAATGGACTTGAATCGATCAATACCTCATTGTGCGTGTGACGAAAGCTGCAAGGGAGAGGAGGGGGGGGGCAACCAATATGACAGATGTTACAATTCAGATTTTCCTTTCATTCTTTTTCAAGTAAACACAATGGCATATCGAAAGGCATTTCAAAAGCTGTTTTAAATTGATTTAAGTTAGCTCCTTGTCATAAAGCTGTGTGTTCACAAGTATCACAAAGATGACGGGGAATGGAGAAAGAGAGTAAAAGAAAGCTGCCTCCTCCAAGGACTCTAAGCCATTGTAGGCTTCTACCCAAGCCTTAGATTTAAAAAAGGGACCAAGCCTGGACAGATTTGCTCAGAAGTCTTTTCAGAAGATATTTTTTTGAGCCGGAGATAGTCATCACGGAGAATAAACAACTTACTTTCAGAGAAGGGAGGGACATGAAAGAATATGGAGGCAAAAATGTCCCACTGGTAACGAAATCAAGGAAAATAGAAGGGCATCAGAATCCTCTGAGCCTCCATATCAAATGTCCCACCCGATCTGGAATTCACAATAAAAAAGACAGCACTTGTGCATAATATAACGATTGACATGACATATCCGCACAGCAGAGGAAATAAAATGGGGAAAGCGGAGAGCCTTTTATGTTCTGAAAATATGATGTGATTAGGGCTTTTGATGCCGGAAGCTTTTTTTCCCGCTCTGCATCAAAAGGTGAGATCTTAAGTTTTTCATATTTCTCCGTTCAATATCTTCAAAAATTATTACTGCTGCATAACTGAATTAATCGACACAAGTACAATTGAGTTGGAACCTCCGCTGCCCCAGCTAACAGGGACAAAACCATCCACTCATCTGCTCCCTTTTTTTACCATTTTTTGGGAAGCTTCTAATCTGCCGACAGAACGGTGACCACAAATATGCTGCGTCCTCAAACTGTGATATATGGCGGAGGCGGAGGCAGAGGAGAAGGCAGGAAGTTAGGCAGCGATAGCACTTCTTGGAAAAAAGGGGGGGAGATGTGCTCCACTCGGCGGCGCCGCAGCCTCGCCGAGAACAAAACATGCAATTAGAGCAGCAATACACTGTGAAGTGGTCATTACTAGAGCTAATGAGCGCGCTATCTGTCCGCACATTAAAGCGCTCGCTAACGAGGGCTTGTTCATCATCGCCCAACACAAGTCATCGCATAATCCTATCTCCTGTCCTCTCATCCCCGAAGCAGGCAGAGGGGCTCATTTGGGCAGGCGGCGGACAAAAGAAGCCAAACGAAGGTTTTGGCACAGAGAGACGCTTTAAACTTGACCAGAGCACCAGGCAGACTCTCGGTGGTGCTTCTTCCTGCACGCTCACAGTGAATCTCTATTAAAATATCCCAGAAGTGATGCACAAAAGAGAATAACATTTTTATCTCTTTAACATCCTGCTCAACCGTTTAAGGACATTTTGAGTCACTTTATGTCAATGAAAATGTGCTGAACTTGACAGATTTTTGAGCCATCTGACTGAGCTACCTGTTCCATTCAGTTTAGGTCTGTTATGCAAAGAACATCCACTCGATGTCGCTGTTTCTTCAAAATAGTCCGCCTTTTCAGTTCCAGCCTGTTCGTCTTCTCATAAGTCGTCAAATACCGTCGATTTGTCAGTGATCTCGGCATAAGATGGCGACGCCAAAAGCCTACGAGTGCAATATGTTGACGTAAGAGTCCACTGACTTCGTGAGGACGCGGGATGAGAACGTGTCGGAGGGCTCTGTGTGATGAGATTTTCAAAGGTATGCATGTTTATTCTACATCAGAGATCTTACCAAACAGATTTATGTAACTTTATATAGAAAAAGAATCTAATAAAGGTCAAATATTAAAAACATACATAACAGTCCATTTATCCTTTTAGGGGAAAGATAGGGAAGCGAAACTAATGTCATTAAAACTAATTATTTTCTAAGAAATAAAAAATATTCTATTAAATATTTAATTTAATGGTATACAACATATATATATTGTGAAATAATTTTCTAAGTTTGATTTTTTTTACTGTCTAAAGCTTTGCTCTACCAAATGGCTTTCTTGGCCTTTTATGGTTAAAGTAGTGATGCAAAGGCGATACATTTATATCTTGTAAGATTTTTTTTTATTTTAAAGGATTAATAAATGTTGTTGTTAGCCTTTTGGAAAGTGAGTGAATTGGCGGGATTTCTTTCAAACGCACTGAAAGAAGGCACTGCTGTTTCCCTAGCTTTTTAAAAAAAGCAGTTTTCTAAATCTACTAATTTCTTCTCATTATTCAAATGTTTTACCAAGTTGCTCATTGCCTTTTTTCCCATGTTTCTGAGAGAAATCGCACCAATTTTCTCTGAGTTTAAAGGTTTAAATACATGTGAAAGGTGTCTGAATGCAGCAAAAGAAAAGTGGTTTTAATCTAGGGTCTCAATACCATATATTTAATGCTATTTCATTATATATTTGATGAAAATGACGATATAAGTATGACTTTTCACCATTTATGAGATGTTTTCAAGTACTATAATTGTAAATATCTTGAATACATGCGTGGAAGTGACACTAGCACTGGTAATACTACTAATTCTATGGTAACAAATTGATATAAGTTGGTATACTGACATATTACAATTTTACATTTTAACAGTAAATAATTTGTAATTTTGATTTTTCCTTCTGTTTAATATGATGAACAGTCATCTTAATCGTTTGGTAGAGTCCTATATGAAACAAACTATGGGGTTTGTTTAAAAATAAACACTGATTTTTGGTATTATGGCCCCAGGGGAATACAAAATGCAAGGAAAATGTGTCTCAGTGAAAACTTTAAAGGGTTATGGTGGCTCTGCACAGCTTGAGGCATGACCACGCTCTCTTTGAGGACTTCTCCTCAAGTTTCCACAACCCAAATGCCTGCAGCCGCCACAAGAGAGCACTGCAGCCAAGCATTTTCCCCTCCGACATGTGCTGCTGCTGCTGCTGTGTGGCATCCCATACTGTAAGCTGATAAAGACAAGACAGCCGATAGTTGCATCAGATAAAAGGGAAGGGAACACGCTCCATAGGGTTTGCAGATTCTTAAACACTTATTATCTATTTGATTCATTCCTGATTGCAAAATATTTTCACGGGCAAATCCTCCCACAGGGCGCGCAACCTCTCGCTGCTCCCCCCTCTCACGCTTTGTGTCCTTGTGTTTCTATTTACCCGAGAAAGAAGGAGTTTGGGGGGTAGAAAGTTTGTCTCCGAGCAGCAGGAAATTTGTCACAATAAATCTTTGGCATTCACCCCCCCCCCCCCCCCCCCAAACACAGCTTTACTGTAAAAAAGTCAAGGCGAGCGTTTTTAAAAAGACTGACAGACACAGGAGTGAATACATCTGTGTTCAAATAAAAGAATGAAAGAATAAGGAGATGAATTTGGATTTATTTTTTTTGTCGCTGCGTGTGTGTGTTTGTTTCCCTGCCGTCTCCACGGGGCAATGTTCTGGCAGTCACAATCGGATGAACAAGTTTTTCCTCCACCATTGTTGAGACGCTAACACTCGGCTATGACTCACTCTGTACGCTGTAATTATGTTTGGAGAAAGAAAAAAAAACAGACTTTAATTCTTTTTAATTGTGTGAAGCCGAGCAAACTGCTGGCTGAACGTAATGTGTTTAACCTTGGGCACCAATATCCCCACATAAACCACGACTGTGAGACCTCAGGATAAACCACGGAAAAAATAGCACAAATAGTCATTTACAAAGTGAGAAATAAACTATTTTTTCTGCATTGTTTTACAAAATGTATTGATTTTGAATTTGATTGAAACATTAAAGCATGAAATTTTAGCACAAAATGATTTTTTTCACTGACTGGATGCATTTTAACGGAAATAATAGTATTACAGGATTCACATGGTCATCAAAACTTGGAAAAGTCATGGAATTTGAAAAAAAAAAAAAAGATTTCCAGGCCTGGAAAAGTTTTGTTAAAGTCATGGAATTGTGTTTCACAAACCTGTATAATAACGCATGATGTGTTTAAGTACCATAGGAAATTTGAAAATTCAAGGATAATTTCTGTTTTTACAGTTTCTGGCTGTGATAAAAGGTGTCACCAAAAAAAACATCTAAAGAAAAATGTTTTAGTAAAAAATAAATAAAAATAAATTTGAAAAAAAGTAAAAACTAAAAAAAGAAAATAAATTGCAAAAAAATCTTTGATCACAAAATATAAAGAAAACAAAGCACCACAGATTTTAAAGAAAAAAAAGGCAATATTTTTAAAGAAGAATAATTCAACATTTTTCCATTAAAAAATTAGCAAAAAAATGTACAATGGAAAAAAAAAAAATACAAAAAAAATCTTGGAAAAACTGCCTTTTTTAAGAAAACAAATAAAGATGTTTTCTTTAAAAATCACCCAAATTTTTTAAAGAAAAATAAAAATTGCCAAAAACACTTATGTAGAAAACATTGCTAATTTTTTTCTTTAAAAAAAAGGCAGAAAAATAAAGACAAAATACAACCATTTATAGTTGTATGCTCCTCCCCCAAATCCAAAATAAATATCCTAAGTCCTTCCCCAGTTTTTAAAAAAAATACTTTGACTTGCCTCCCTCTGTTTTGCACCAATCCCTTCCCCTCTCACATATACAAAAAGTCCATAAAATATATTAAAATATTTTGTTCTAATACTCATTATTTTTTTCAAATATTATACATTTAAAAAAGATATTATATAGCAAAGAAAAAGAAACGATAAGGAGTATCGATGGTCATTTCAGAGAATGTATGGTCTTTAAAATTTGCCCCATAGTCGTGGAAATTTATTAGTAAAAATATGTCTGAAGTCTGCTATGAATAAAATCATCCGGCAGTCTAATTGTTATATGGCAGTGTAGCAGACCCTGTGGAGGCAGCGTATCTGTGGTGCATCTCAAGAGTGCTTCTGATTACTTCCTCTCTATTCATCATTTTGTCGTCTGGCCCCAAGGCATCAATAAACAACTGTCATGGATCCAAGTGATGGCAAATCAGTCAGCTTTCACAGCACAAAGCCACTAATGCAATTTTATTGTTCGTTACTTTATCATAATATTATATCGTTTATATCACGCAGCCAGATTAAGAAGCCTCACGTTTGATTATCTGGCGAGTTTCAGGTAAAACTGCATTTTCCACGAAGGAGATTAGCATCGTGCCAACCAGGTGCTATCTCCATCTTTTTGTGGGAGCGATATCAACTGTACCTTCAGTGTGTGTCCGTGTGTCGTACGCGCAGAAAGATAAACACACAGAGTGATGTGCGATCAGAAGCATCAGAGAGTTTAGCTGCAGTGCCCCCAAGGGACTGCTGCTGTGCCTGTGCAAACACGCGGCCGCCGCGCTGCCACCTGGGAGCGGAAAGGGGAAGACAATCAAGATCAGCGGCCCAGATAATCTCTGTTTAGGACACTACATGCATTTAGGCTGAAATGTGAGACTGCGTGGGAGTTGTTTTTGATCTGTTTGTTCAGCGTCTGTGTCAAGCGGGTTCAGGGGCGTTTCTAGGATTTCAGGACGTCGGTGGCTCAGGCCGGGGGGGGGGGGTCGTCCTTTTTAAAGAACAAGCTCTAATTTGATGCTTTTTTATACACTCTGGTACCTTATTTACCCTGAAAAACATAAAAAACAAAACTCTAATTATGAACTGTGATACTATAAATATTTGTAGTTATAAAATAGTATTGAGCAGAAACAGAATACTTTGCAGCTGCTATCATTGAACATTTTTGACTTAAGTTTGAAAAACAGTTTGCGCTTGTGTTAAAAGCGGCTGAATCATGATATGAAAATGCTTATTGATCTGTTTACTATTGATTTAATCGTAAACCCAAAGCATGGGATATATACGTGTATCCTGCCACAAAAAAACAAATGAAAAACTGATTACAACTAAATAGATTTAGTCAAGTACAAGTCAGGATATAATGACAGATTATTAGATCCAGGGCTTTTAATCAATGTTAGGGACTGTTTGTTATTTATGAAGGGGAAGGGGGTGGTACAAAAATGAGGACTGTCCATTTTTAAAGAAAATATGCCTTCCAACCCGTGGGCCCATGTGTTTGGAAGGCATGTTTTCTTTGAAAAATTTGGTGATTTTTTTTTTTATACACAGGTGGGCAATTCTCACCCCTTTTTCTAATTTTTAGTGATTTTTAAAAACTACTGATGACACTTTCTTTTTAAAAAATTGCCTTTTTATTCTTTTTAAGTTTTTTGTTTCTTTTTTTTCCTTTAAAATGTTAATTTTTTTTTGGTCCTTTAAAATTTTTTGTGATACAAAAATACTATTTTTTTTTCTTTAAAACATTTTTATGGGTGATTTTTTTCTTGTGATCGTAAAAATATTTACATTTTTCTTTTTCTTTAAACATTTTTGGAATTTTTCTTTTGGAATTTTTTTCTTGATTTTTTTTTCGTGATTTTTTTCCATGTAAAATATTTGGTGTTTTTTTTTAAAAAAATAAACATTCCTTCCAAACCTGCCATACTGCCAAAATATAAGTTGCCAAAATACATAATTTATCACAGCCAGAAACCGTAAAACAGAAATTATCATTGGATTTTTAAATTTCAAATGTTCCTTGAACACATCATGTGAGGACGAACACTTCATGTATCCAGAGTCACTCAGGGAGGCTCAAGGGGAAAATATCTGTAGTTTTGGGAGTGTAATAAAAATAATAATAAAACTAAGAGTAAATAAATAAATAAAATAAAATAAAATAAATTAAAGAATAAAGAACAGTCCCTTGGCCCTACTCTTATTTTTGAAACAGGCTTTTATAAAACATTTGGGGCTGGAGCCTCAGATGTTTAGGCCTAATGACGCCAATGAGCAGGTTTTGGGATGAGGAAGTGATCACGGTGGCTGTAGAGTGGGAAAAAAAAGGACGGTGAGAGAAGTAGCTGAAATATTTTAGCATGCACACTCAAATAAATTCACAATTTAATAGGACTCCAGACAAAATCTGCGCTCAGAACCAATTTCAAAGCGCCCATTTCGGGGTCAGTCTCATCTCAGCTGTGCTGGGCAGCAATCACACTGCGCGCACACAAATGATGCTTAACCACAATTAACCTGGAGGGTGTGCCGCGTGCTCGAGGACCATTCAATCTCACTCTCATATCGCAGAGAAGTTAGAAGTTAAGAGATTGTCTTGGCTCTTCTCTCATCAAGCATCAATAATTGATTGAGGCTTCTGGGACACATTGTGCGTTGTGTCTTCGGGGGTGATCGGCAAACGGACCCTCTGCGTGCGAGGAGAGGGCGCCCGGCGGTGCTCTGCTTGACCCGACCGATCCTCTATTATTTATTACAGCAAAAAGGATCCTGGTGGACGGGTTAAGGAGGTCAGTCCACATTTAGTGCTTCCTCGACAGATGTCCCCGTGGTTTAGATTGAGCATTTCGCGCTACGCTGCCTCTCCCACACATGCCCTGATTTGATATTAATATCAATCTTCTCTTTACCCTTCTCTTCATTGAGATTAGCACCTCTCTTTTCCCCCCATTCTGACACTCATTCTGGTCTAAGGAGAACACCGTGAAACACACTTTTGCTGTAGAAGAATAAAATCCTAAATTGGTATTTTTGTGAGCAGTTAAGCTCACATATGCATTTCAAATCAGCTGCGCAGTCATACACACCAGCACACCAACGTCTGGCACTTTTCCAGCATCACGTCTTGTAGCGCTCAGCTGACAGAGTTTATTATGTCGGGAAATATAAATGCTCGACTGAACAAAAGCTTTGCTGAAAATTGAAGCCCCAAACAGTTAACCCATTCAGATCCCTCATCCACTCCGATGGACACTACTTTTCTCGGACGTCTAGATCTACGATTACTCACATCTGACTCCACACAAATACACAGACTTGTTAGACTGGGATGTCTGTGAGCCAATCACAGCGTTCCACATCATCTAAAGGTGACGGCATCAGAGCAACGCCCCTTTTTAACAAGCATGGCCGACCGCGAGGACAGGAGGAAGCGCGGCGTTTTAATCTATAAATCATGTTGCTAAAGGACATAATTTGTGTTTAAATTGAGATAAAAGTGAACATGACATGTTTACATTTCTTACAGATGTCAAAAAATCATAACATATTTTTTCAGGCAAATTTGGTCCCCGATAGGATGCCATGTGGCCCCCCAACTATTTTCTAATTCACAATAAAAATAAAGTGATTCACACTGGAAATTGATTTTGTACTTTTAGTATCCATAAGGTTTTCAGAGTGCATGAAACAGCATCAAAATAGAGCTCGCTGATCAAAAAAAGTCCCCCACACCCCCCAACAGAGGTCCTAGCTAAGACCCTAATGTCCGAAAATCTTATAAACATCCTAAAATCCTAGAAATGTCCTTAAAACCCAGAAACATGCCAAAATCCTGGAATCATCCTTAATTCTTAGATATATCCAAAAATCCTAAACATGTCCTAAAATCCTACAAATGTCCTACAATCCTAGAAACACTGTCATTTTGAAATAGTGGCCCCAATCAAAGTAAACCGAGTGTCCTTCTTTAAGACCATTTATTGTCATTTTCGCTGTTGTGAATCCGTGTTCAGATTTTTTGTCCTTTGGAACAGAAAATAAAAACAGAATTAAGTATCCTGATTTATGGCTGCATGTAGAGTAGAAGTCAATCATTACAATATATGTGTGTGTGTTTGAAACATAGTCCGGGTTCTGAATGGGTTAAAATGAAAGTGTGAAGTAAAAGACGTCTCCTGGACGGACGTCCAGGCCTGTGGCAACGTCCCGTCACAGCACCACAACATCATGTCCCGTCACTCCGTCATTGTTCCCCGCTGACACCAGCATCCCACTCAGACATTAGCGGGGTCAAAGTTCACGCCTCAAACACTTAAACAAACAGCACCTAAACGTGACCCCGGACCCCGAGGCTGAGACGACGAGGTGGAACAACGCAGTGTCCGCCAGGCCACACACACACACACACACACACACACACACACACACACACACACACACACACACACACACTGACAATAATGTTACCCTCTGAAATAAAAGCATGAAAGCATCCATCAGCGGCTAACAAAGCCGAGGCCAAAGCACTGCGAGGGAGACGGTGAGAACAAACCTTTAAGTCTCTTATCAGCTGATGGAGGAAATTACACGGCTGCAACCCTGAAACATTTAATTAGCAGTTTATGTTCTATCATGCTATATCACATCTCCGCCACCACTTCTCCACAATCGCCCCAAACGCCTCGGGCCGTTTGGTTTGATACCCAACGTTTCTTTCAGGTCTTTTTTGTTTCTGTCTGGGTCTAAAGTCGATCCTCCTCTCAGATATCCTCCTTTCAGAATACACGAAAACGCAACAAATTCATCCTCGACAATGTGCCAGGTTTGGAACGTTTTCGGAGAGGAAGATCCCTCCTTTAACAGCACAGCGATCGCAATCAGAGTGTGTGTCTCCTCCGCCTGAGTGTGTGGCGTGTGTTGCCGGGTCACCTTGAGCATTTTGGTGCACATGGCATGAGGGGTCCCGCCGCTGTCTCCGGCGCGCTTCGCTGAGCACTTCCTCAAGCGCGACACTCCCACTCCAGCAGGGATTTCCACACACCAACGGTTGAATCTTCCTCTGGGCCTCCATTGCTAACCATTAGCGGCGGATTAGGGGAGCGGGTAAACGGAAGAGGAAGGGCTCCGGGGGCGAGCTATCAGGTGGCTTTCATAGCCGGCGTCCTCGGATGACCATCCACGGTTACAAACCGGCTCAGCTCGCGGCTTAAACTTGTTTATCACAAGCTGTATTATGATGCACAGACAGAATTTGGGCTAAAATGCCCAAAAAATAACAGGAAGTTAAAGGTGGCTGCATTTATTTTCTTTGAAAGGAGAAATTCGCCAAATTTTAAGTGGATATCAAATCAGTATTGATGGTAAATGCAGTCAGGTGAAGCTATAAAGTCCTCAGTGTGTGCTGTATTGACAATGAGATTTTGGGAGTTTTCCTTCTTGCACAGACCTTGTTCCAGTGCCTACTTGTCATACGATAAGTGGACGGGCAGCGTCAGTTGATAACGCAGGCAGAGGGAACCTGTCGCAACTGTGTGATGCGCCGCTGGATGGCGCCGGGTTAAAACGCTGCCGGTAACAACGTAATATAAGAAGCTTGAAGGTCCCTACAGGGCGCTCGGGAGGGGCTGGATCCAACAAACCCTGGACTTTCAGCCGGGAGCATGCCGTTCACTTCGATGTTGAACCAAAATGCGTTAGCCAATGTTGTGGGAACGTTCCCTGCTAGCTGGGAACGTTCAAAAAGCATCCTTGATTTTTGTACATTTAATTTTGGCATTACTTTGATTTGAGAGTGCATTATGACTTGTTTAGGACTCAAAAACTCAAAGTTTAGGGCTTAGGGCTTTTCAGTCTTGACTTGTGACTTCAGACTAACTTGTGACTTGCAAAACAAAAACTGGGTTCGTCCTCTGACCGTTAGCTTGTTAGTCGTAGCAGTTAGCAGAGGCGTGTGTTTGCTAATCAGCTGCCAAAAAACGTTGAATTTGTAAAGAACGTGGCTCTAATTTGTTCATTTCCTTCTTGTCTTTCCCTTTCAGATCCAACAATGCAGTTCCACTCAGAAATATGTCACATTACAGACGCTAAAGTCGCTCTAACTGCCGTCTCACTGGGACTTTAAGAGTCGCTGCACCTACTTCTTCATTGTGTTTACTTCTTTTGGCAGCTCCTCAAATAATTCAAAGACAGACTCATTATTTCCTCTCCCAAATGACTTCTTCTTCATAAAGCTTTCAATTAATCTCCTGATTAAACGTCTGAGAAATATATTTGAGTCGTATTGGCTTGTTTACCAGCTGCTGGTGATAGAATCTCGTGGCACTGGCCCAGACGCCGTTTTAATAAGAGGAAGCCGGCGGTGTGAGGAGCCAAAATCACTGAAGAGTCTGAACTTGTTAAATGGGACGATGCCGTGTCCATCAATTCAGTGTCACTTTGCCTTTTATGCTTTTAATTATGTATCGCCTCTGTCAACGCAGAGGACGAAGGACACGTCCTGTCCCGGTAAAGCTGTTCATTCTCAAACTGAAGAGTTAAAGGCTTTTAAGGATTAACTTTCTAAACATTAACTTCATCTATCAAAATTTGGTGTGTAGTGTGACGTAAAACATGGTCTTCATAGCGTTCTCTGTGTCTCCGCGTCAAAAATGTCTGCACTTCTGCAAACCGGTGACGTCAGTGGTGCTCAAAAGCACTATGAGCTGTTTTAGCTTGTGTTTTTTAAGTCTCCACCTCCAGGTGTCCAGAGGGTACATCCCTCTGGATGCACCAAAAAACATCCTCCTACTGGCAGCATGTCCACCAGTGAATTTGGCATCATTTATTATGAGTCATTACCACTAACCAAATACTGCTTTTATTATTATTCATTAAACTTTCCAGCATTATATAAAACTTAAAAGCTCCATCTCAAACAAACTACAGGTCAATTTAAGGAAATCGTGCTGATAATAGGCTAACCTCTCCCGACTGCAGGACTGTGACTTCAACTTCTGTCAAACTTCTGTGCTATTAATCATTTTACTCAGGAATTAAAAACTTTTGAGTCGGCCTACTTCTCCTATAGCTGCCAACAGCCTGCCGACATTCCCAGTTAGAGAAAGGCTGAAAATAAGCTCATGTGCTTGTGGCCCCGGGCCCCCAAAACATTACATCTGCCCCTGGTAATAATAATGAGAGCTCAGCGCGAGCGGCCGGATGAGACACGGAGCGATGCGTCCTGCTGTTTCTAAATAATTCATCCAAAGTCTGATTAAAGCTGAAACTAACACAAAGTCGTCTGTAGAGTCTAAAGAAGTCACTTTCACCTCTGCAGATGTGTCTGTTTCAGACACTTTGGTGCTGTGAGGAGAAGCTGCGCTCTGTCTGTCTGTCTCACTGCGCTGCTGTCGGACCATCAGCTGATCTGCGATAATGAATCGCTGTAGAAGCACATATCAGCTGTATTCTAGAGTCAAAGTCGTTCACTGCATTTGGTTCGCCACTGCGCTATTCTTATTATCATCGGCTGTACGTGTTGACTTTCAAAACATAGCTGGAATGCTTTCTATCAGCTATGTCTCATATTTCAATCGAGTAAAAGTTATATCGCAATTGATATCGTTTTAGTTTTATCGCCCAGCCCTAAACCTGATCAAACTCAGGTGAATCTTCAGCAGAGGCGAACACTGTGACCACAGAAGGAGCCTGCAGGCCTCGCAGCCAGCGGCCACTGAGGCGCAACCGAGCAAATCTGAACGTTGAGCCTCTATTTGTCCTGGAGACAAAGGTCTGGTTTTCACTCCGAGGTCACAGTTGCATGGAGAAGAAAGGCGGACCCCGCCAGGTAAATAGGATGTCATTGTCCCGCAACAAAAGCACAGTCTTAACCCGGTGACCTCATCAGCTCCGGGGAAGGCTCCTCTATTTTCAGTCAGTCATCAGGAGAGTGAGCCGGCCTCTTTTCAAGACACTGACTAGACACCACATGTATTAGCTCCCTCAGGGCTCGCCGGAGAACTCACAGAACAGGATACGAGCAACTTGTGGCAACACTGGCGTTTGATTTAATGGCCTTAAATGGAAGCTGTTATGATGCAGAGAAAATCTTAAAATGCATGTGCACCATTTTACTTTCGATAAGAATAAACAGGGCTGGTATGGTCACGAAGTTCTGTAAAGGTCATGGAATTTGCAAAAAGCAGTTTCCAAACTTCAAAAAGTTTGGGAAAACTAAATATACCCTTTTAGAAAAGGCATGGAATTTTGTTCCACAAACCTGTATGATAACACATGATGTGTTCAAAGAATGTTGGAAATTTGAAAAATCCAGCGATATTTTTTTTGTTTTTACAGTTTCTGGCTGTGATAAATGATTTTTGGTGATTTTCTCTTTAAAGAAAACAGGCAGGTCTTCCTTAAAAATTGCCAACATTTTTAAAGAAAAAAAATCAGCAAATTTTTAAAAAAAAAAAAAAAAGATTTAATATATTTTTGGGGCTTTTTGTCCTTCATTTGATAGGACAGAGGGTATGTGTGAATGGGGGAGGGAGAGGGGATGGTGTGCAGCAAAGGGTTGAGGCTGGAGTTGAACCTGTGACTGCTGTGGTGGGGACTGTACGTGGGGCGCCTGTTCTATCCACTGAGCTGCCGACGCCCCAAAAGTAATAACATTTTAAAAAAAGACAGCCTGCAGGTTTGGATGCTTTATTTCAAAACAATCCAACATTTTTTACGAAAAACAAAATTGCCAACATTTTTAAATAAAAGAAAATTGCCAATATTTTTTTAAAAAAGGATAAAAGTGCCAAAAATCTTAAAGAAAAAAAAAATCACCAAAAATTTTCAATAAAAAAATATCGCCAACAATTTCTCCACAGTGCTCAAAAACGACTTGGCCTGCCTCCCCCTTTTTGCACGAATCCCTCCCCTCATATAAATGACGACCAATCTATAAGTTATGTTTAAATTCAACTATAACCCTGTTCTAATTTTATAGTACTGAAAAAGCACTGCTGAGGAGTATTGATTGTCATTTCAGAGAATGGATGGTCTTTCAAAAAGTCTGAAGGTTGCACAGAAAACCTGCACACAGAAACTTCAGCTGCCCGTCTGCTTTCCTGCTCCTTCGCTGCCCCAAATTTCCTTCAAAATGACTTTCAGAAAAATGCAGTATCACTTGTTCTGTGATCACGCTAATCTGAACGCTTTAGCAGATTGAGAGCTTCGAGTGCTGAAAGCAAAGGCAACTCAATCTTAGAATTTAAAAGGCTTTTTTTTGCCTCATACAGCCTGCAGCCAAATGGCACTTGTGTTCTGACACGGCACATAAACACACACAAAAGAAGTTATTAGCGTAGATGCAAATCAAATTACTAGCAGTGTAAACTGCTATTCCTCCCTGCACTTGGGCCTGTAATTACTCTGGCTTATAGGACTATAATGAATGCTAATGACACACTACTGCAAGGCCATCAGCCTCACACTTGTGTGAGGTTGGCTGATTTTCACTTAAGTTATGAAAGCCCATTTCTGTCCGTGTAGTTTCCCCTTCATTCCTTACTCGGTGCAAGATTAAAGAGAACAAGAATTTTTCGTGAGGAGCACTTGCCTGGAATATGTTTCAAGAGCAAATCATTTAAAAATTAAAGGCCATAATTGGATGCATTCAACCATATCATATATAAAGCATATTTTTGCATTTCAAAAGGGATTACAAATTCAACTGCACAATGAGTCCTTGTGGAAATGACAACAGCTGCACATGCCTCAGAACAAGAATCTGTCAGTGTTCCTCCTGAATCTCATTTCAGACAGCAAATATACAGTTTGGCTGCTGGGAAATCAATATACAAACTCATTCCAGTGCACAAAATATAGATCGGCATCTTAACTAAAAATGTGGTCGGGATGTTTGGGTGCGCCACTTAATAAGCAGCTTGCACAAACAAGCAGGAACAGCAATTATAAATACAACTGACTGTGATGTTACATAACAAAGTTGGATTTGTATAAAGTCAGTGGTGAGAAACAACTCGTCAGCCAACTGTTTTTACCTTTTGGACGAAAATGTCCACAAATTGAGAAAACTGTGAGATTCGGGAGCTCCTCACCCTCAGAGCAGAGGATGAGATCAGCTGCCATCTAACAGAGAAAAAAATGATTGTTATTGACGTGTTATGTCACTGTTATTGTTTAGAAAGTGCTGCTGGTGTAAATGTTACATATCACACTAGAGGCTGACGCTTTTTTGGCTTCTGAGATGCCGGCATGCTGTCTAAAATCACACACTGGAGCGTCATGATGCCGCCGCTGTTTGGTTCTGTGTAAAATTGCAAACGAGACGTAAAGACGGGACTTCATAATGGCTCTATAGCGCCATCTCTGTGTAAAAAGGGCTTCTGACAGTGTTGCCAGATTGGAAATATTAAACTATCGTACCAGAGGCTCAAAATTATCATATTTTTAGGAGAATGCATAGGTAAAATGTTTAACTTTAGTGAACAAGTATTTAAACGACTGACAGCTGAGTGTTTACGAAAACAAACGACAGCAGTGCGTGCTCGACCGACGTGACCCGTCACGTTCGTGTCATCATGGGCTGTCACCAAATGTGATTGGCTGTAACGACATCACATGAGAAGTGATGCGTAAACACAAAAGCAGGAGCTAGAATGAGACATGTAAACTAAACTCAGTGCTTGTTAATAGAGTCACAACGGTAAAATTACTGCACATTACAGCGAATTTTGGAATTATTGATCGTACATTATACAGAGGGCAAAATGATCGTACAAATACGATAATTATCATTCATCAGGCAACACTGGTTAGATCTAAATTATACTTGATTATTTGCACAATGATGCTGTAACGTACATTTAACATCAGACCTTTAAAAATCCATGAAATACATGAATATTTGCAGCCCGTCTGGTCTCAGAACAGAACATGCTCTTATGCAGCATGTCTTCACGCCTCAACAGCACATTAACTGATCTTATACGCAGATTTAAAACCACATGTCTTCACCTCTCTGTTGAGAATATGCTTATTGAATGATATTGTGGACTTACTGGTGTATCAGCAGCAGCCTTCGCCACAAACTGAAGAGCGAGCCGCAGTGAGCCGCCGGACGCCTGAATAAGGAGTTTGTGATGACCTGAGCTAAAGGTCGGCGGGGCAGGAGAAATGCTGCAGTAAAGAGAATCCAGGACAGCTGAAGCGTGTGTGGATGACCAGGAGATAAGGAGGACTAGAGCGGTCTGCATCACTGTCTGTTACTGGGACAGGCTTCTGAACTGGGAGCTCTCCAGTGCTATGATGTCACTGAGAGGGATGAAGATAGCAGCGGCTGGTCAAGGAGGAGAAGATGAGGAGTCTCCATCGTTCAGAGAAAAGCTTTGGAAATAACAGACTGACTACAGCAGTGACACTTAACTCACAGCCTGTGGCCCAAATTTGGCCCCCAGTAGGGTACCAGGTGCCCCCCCCAGCCATTTTCTAATTCAAAAAAACGTTAAGGTGATTCACACTGAGAACTGTTTTGTGCTTTTAGTCTCCATAAGGTGCCAGAGTGCATAAAACAGCATCAAAATAGAGCTTGTTTCTCAAAAAAAAAGTGCCAGTGGAGGATCCCCCACCCCCCCGCAGAGGTCCTAGATAAGCCCTAATGTCCTAAAATCCAAGAAATGTAATAACATCCTAAAAAACATCCTTAAGTCCTAGAAACATCATAAAATCTGTCCTAAAATTCAAGAAATGGCCTGAAATACAAGAACAGTCGAAAGTATGAGAATGTCCTAAAATCCTAGAAAGCTCATAAAATCACAGAAATATCCTAAAATCTGGGAACAAGCTGATTATCTCTGATTGATCTAAAGATAATGTGCACATCTTTTCCCCATCACGCCATGGATTGGTTGAACAGCAGGTACAATTTTAGTCAAGTATAAAAACAGACGAGTCCGATTTGAGACAAAAAA
Source organism: Plectropomus leopardus (assembly GCF_008729295.1). Taxonomy (NCBI): domain Eukaryota; kingdom Metazoa; phylum Chordata; class Actinopteri; order Perciformes; family Serranidae; genus Plectropomus; species Plectropomus leopardus. The sequence goes on from NC_056465.1 coordinate 36,818,215, forward strand.
AAAAAAACTATTGTTTTGTTTAATCAAGTTTTTGTAAACTGGCTCACGACTTTCTGTGTACCTCTATTAACTCAGCGAACAATGGAAGTGTTGAGTAGATGTAGTATCAGTTTCACTTTAACTTCTTAATAGCAAGTATAGCAGTTTTGTATTGTTCTACTAATGATTTAAAATACAATATCAGCTTTGCCTGGAGCGATAATACAACATTCAGTAGATTCACTCAGACGGACCTTTCCGGCATCAGCACATCTCCTCCATCACCGCTTGGGATGATTTTTTTTTTCAGCCCTCGGTGGACAAAGCATCCGCAGTAAATCTCAGATCAAACAACATGCTGAAAAGTTGGATCTCAAAATAAATAGCTGCCGTCAAAGGGGCCGCGGGTAGGAGAAGGAAGAGAAGATTGTCTCAAATGAAAGACACCCCATTGAAATCCTATTGAGCTATTTTCAGTGAGGCCCGAAAAGAAGCGAGAGAAAAGAGTGCACTGGTAAAGGTCAGCGTGAACCCAGATCACAGAGCCTGAAACATGGCACAAAGATAAAGGCCACAGCGAGAAATATATCAATTACGCCCTGACATTTTCCACAGAGACAAAAGAGGCCGGCATAATACGACGGTGCGGAGCTGCAGCCTCTTCAAAAGTCACCAACACTTCGCTGCACAGTCGCTGTATATTAAACACCTGCAAAGCTCAACTAGCAGAGTTAACCCTTCGAAACCTGGATCATCAGTTTTGAAACGTCAGCAAATCGGTTTGATGTCTTTCAAAAACGTGGGAATTAAGGGAATAAGAAACTTGGACACAGTTAGTAAAAAGTGAAAGAAAATGACCTAAAAAAATAACTGCGGGAGTGGGAGCAAGAGATAAAAAGAGAGATAATAAAAATAATAATAATATCTTCGATTTATAAAGCACCTTTCATGATACCCAAGGACGCTTTACACAATAAAAAAAACATAACACAATACAAACAAACAAACTCAATAGAGGTACAAAAATAATTAACTAGAAAATTATCTAAAAAAAGGGAAAAATAGAAACTATTTTCATAATTATTAAAATTATATAATTAAAACTTTTAACGCAATGTTTTTTTGGTAATTTGTTTTGTGTTTTTTTTATTTTTTATTTTTATTTTTTTTTGCTCTTTTTCAGGTAATTTTTTTTTTTTTTTTTATCAGAATGAGAATCAGGTTTTTATTGCCAAGCACATTTACATGTACACTTTGACTTGGTGTGTTGGTGCAAAACAACTCACATAGAGGAAGAATAGGAATTGTAACTTAAAAAAAAAGAAGATATAAGGTGAAATATAGAAACAAAATAAATAATAAATAAAATAAATATTAAATGAAAAACAGAATCTAGAGAACAAAAACATTTCTCACTCATTTTTTTTGTCATTTCTTAAGTTGCTTAGTTTTTTTTTTGTTTGTTTTAAACAATTAAAGCCAGTTTGCTCTGGTTTCAAAGGGTTAATATCTTCAGCTTCATACTCTCAATTTTCTACATTTCCAGTATGTGTAAAATATCACAGAACCACAGGATGAACTTTTGCCACAAACTGAAAGTGTTGTATCTAACCCGGCTGTGAATTCACATTATTTGGCCCATTTCGTTTCAAAGAGGAAGTCTGAGCCGCAGCTTTATGCTCACAGAGTCTCAAACATTCGCCACATTCTCGTGGCGGGCCTGTGAGCCGCTCATCCTCGACCCCTGAAGCCCGAGTCACCGCCAGTTCAATGTAAACGCCGTCCAGACGGTCAGAAAGCCGCTCTCACGGCTGCACGTGAAGATGAAGTGTTGTTGTTGTTGCCCCTCATGCCCCAATGCAGCAGGGCATCGACAGGCAACATGACGGGCCTAGTTTAGTTTAGTTTAGTTTAGTTTAGTTTAGTTTAGTTTTCATGGCACTATCTCAGCCGGAAAGCAGTGATGAAAAAAGGATATTTTCTTGGATAAATAAAACTATAAGTGAAGAGATGATTTACTGGAGCAGAATCAGAAAGCAGACGGTATCTAACCTGACTAAACTCATGAAAATTAGGTAAGAAATATGAATATTCGGTGAAATCAGATGCTGTGAGTTTCGTAGTGGCTACAGGGCTTCAGAATAATGAACTCACTGACATGTGAAGGAGCTGCAGCACAACAGAGAGTGTACAGATTCATATTTAACATGAGGCGAGCGTTACGAGCTCTGAAGGTTGTGATATGATGATTTGGCCTGTAAAAAAAAAACAAAGCACCAGTCGAAACAATGTGAAATTACCCGAGCATCTTGTATGAAGCTCACTATCATGTCAGGTACTGGGAGGCACCTGAATGTTACATTATTCAACAATACGGAGAATCGAGCCGCTCTACAAGGCTGATATCTTATTCATCTGCTGCTCTGCGCTTCCTCAAGTATTTGCTGCCATAATTAGTTGGCATAATCAACACTGTACTGCTTTGTGGTGATAACAATGTCGTACAGTGCACATCATTTTGTGTTTCTATAGACTGAATGGAGAGTAAAGGGGGCACCTCTCATTCAGACTCTTGTTCCCGAGCCAAGGTAAATCAATACAGCGAGCCAGAAGATTACCCCGCCGCTCGCACACAAGGTTCCCAGCAAATTATCTAAATTGCATGCAAATGCTCTTCTGATATATTTAAGAGTTTTAAAACAATCGAAGTGAGTATAAAACCGCGGCTGTGAGGCACTCAAGGCCATTCTTTTGGTGCCATCAGGCCGTGACCGCTCGCATTCAGCGAGAGTTACAACACAAACAGGCAAACAGACAAACACGAGAACGGAAACATGCGGAGTGAAAGCGATGACAGTTTGAAGGGCTGTTTTGTTCATGTCTTGATTAAAATGTTTAATATTCTGCTGCGGTGTCATTAAGACTGGCAGACATTAAAAGCAGTCTCCTAGAAATTATGTTGTTTAAGACTGAAATTTCCAGTTCACATTGTGGTGGAAAATATAATGTCTGTGTGCGCTACTGAGATGTAACTTTTTGTTGTTGTTGTTTTGAGTGCATGCTCCGTAAACAAGGTGATCGCGATGAAGCTTTAACAATTAAGTGGGTATCCATTACAGATTTGCACAAAAGTTTCGTGAAATTTTCGAAATGTCCATAAAAAACTATTACATTCCAGTAACCATGGCGATGGATGTTCAAAACATTAGCAGCTTTTTTTTAGCAGTTTTTTTCTAAATTAACTTACTTCCATTAGGATTTTTTTATATTTGCTCTTTCACTTTGTACAATTTGAGAGTTATTTAAAACTCAATGAGTGACTGACACCAGAGACCAGGATTTGCATTATGAGCGGTTTCGACTTTGTAAACAGTTAGTTTAGAAGATTTCAGTTAAACAATAAACAAGTCACTGTAAACTTTTCTGCATTAAACCAAAACCACAATCCTTCTTTAACTCTGTGCTGTAAGTGCTCAAACATACCATTAAATAAAGTTTATTAATTTTGTTATTGCTACAAGTAGATACTGTGTTGCACAATTGGATATTTTGTGTCTTTTGTAGTCGTTTTGTGTCGCCTTTAAGTGACTTTTTGTCTCTTTGCAGATGCTGAAAAACACCCCCATTCTGTGGCGCAAAATCTCCAGAAATGCTACAATATACTGCTAAAAAACACATTTTGGGGCTAAAAAGCAGCTGGAAACACAGCAATGACTCAAATAAATGTCTGCAGCTTGGCAGTCCTTTTCAACTCCTTCTCATGCCAACTCATCAAATACTATTGCTTTTTTAGTGGATCTAAACATCAACATAAGATGTACTAGTTTTCCTCCTGCGTTGGTTGTTGATGTTCTGGGACACTGTGTCAATTAACACCTATTAAAAATATTGTGTTTTATCAAAATACATTTCTGTTTTCACAGGAAATGTACAGTTTCTGCTCGCTAGATGCGTACAGTCTTTTTTCAAATGAAACATACAGCATGGGTTAAACACCTTGTTTTTACATTTATTTCCATGTGCAACACAAGCACGTGGTTAGGTTTGGACAAAAAAACAGAATTATTTGGCTCAACATTCATACGAGAAGCAAACATCCAACACGTTCTCATCCCAAGTCATCACATATTGATGCTTTGTCATGGGAACCAACACCAGAGCCTCAACAAGTGCACATGCTGGCACAGATGGTTAGGTTTTGGCAAAAGAGGCACATACAAAGGTGTAGAAATAAATCATCCCATTCAGACAGGAAGCGAACACCTGACTCCCACATGAAAGTCTGTGGTTTGTTGGATCCATCCACATGCCTCCCACCCGCCCTACAGGCTCCTTTGTGCTCCTTATATTACATCTTTACCAGCAGCGTTTCGACCTGACGCCATTAAGTGGCATATCATATGAACGCAACAGGTTTCCTTTCAGCTGCGATCTTAACTGAAGTCCACCATCCGTGTATCATACTGTCACAGCAGGTGCCGTCTGGCAGCGTATCATAACACGGGGAACGGATCTGTCTGTCTGAGTTCTTAGTTGACGCAGCCTGTCGGTGTATCATACAGCCACGAATGGTGGCTTATGGCGTTGGGATATTACGCCAAAATCACTGCAAAAGCGTCGATATCTGACGATTTCAAAATGAGAACAGGCTGGAAAACCGGGCTCCCTGGAGAAAGTCTGGGGTTTCCGGCTCCTTACATCATGTTGTTCCTGGCAGCATTTCACACTGACAGTGTCCAGTGGCATATCACACTGCCAAAACAGGCTCCATCCAGCTGCGTTATAAACTGTCGCCACCCACCGGCATATCATATGGCCTAAAAACGGTGCTGTCCAGCCGCCTGCCCATGTATCATATTGCTGTGACTATTGCCACCCAGCCGGGTTATAAACTGATGCCATCCACTGGTGTATCATATGGCCGCAAAAGGTGGCCTTTGGTGTCTGTGTCTGACACCAAAATCACCGACCAAGTGGCATTATATGACGACTTCAGAGTGAGAACAGGTGACTGGACCTTTGAAATACAGACACTTGGAGACCAGTGAGAAGCTGCATGTAACTAAAGTCATGATACATTTAAAAGTGTCACATCAATGATACTTTTGGGTGTTTCCATTTTTTCTGATCATTTTGTCCATATGTTACCCCTCTCTACATGTGCCCCCATTTAAAACCTACAATTGTTTTTGGATTATTTTGTCAAACAAGTCGCTGAAAGTTGTATTAAATAACTTTTTTTAATGGAGAAATGAAAGATATGCTAGTCAACCGCCCCACATCCCTTCAAGAAACGGAGATTAATTTGAAGGTAATCATAAGTGTGAAAATTGCTGTTATCTTCTCACTATTTCCTTTGACTGCTAACGGCCTGTCTGGCTCTGAAGTCGTCCCGGTAATAAATATTCATATACCTTTCAGGGCCTTTGTTATGTTGACTACCTTCCATCAGTGTGATCTGTTGTGGCACCAGAAACACAAATGGTGCAAATAAATTAAGAAAAAAATCTAAGTAAATATATAAATAATAATGACAATGAGTGAACATCAAAGGCTGCTCTATCTTTGCAGCATGTAAACAGTGCGTGCCTTCAGTGAGTGGAAGAGCCCTTTTTAATGATTCCATGGAAGATTGCCACATCGACAAGCATCCTGTAATAAATAAAATTAACAAACATTTCTGTAGGGTCTTTTCAAAGGGAAAGAGAGCCCAATGTTTTTTTTTCAGATAAGTGGTCTATACATCCCCTGCTCCTTCCTGATTAGTCTAATCCAGTGAGAAGTGCGTGCAGGGTTTTGATTGAGTCAGCCGTCGAGGACCCCGAGGGGAACCCTCCTGATAAGTGCCTTTACCTTTCACCTCCAGAACCCCACGCACGTCGCTCCGCCATATCCCACTCCCTCTAATCTCATTTGGCCCAGGAAGACATGCTCAGGCACAAGACGCTACGATTAGCATCCTCTTTACCGAGGGATCCCATTGGCTCGGACTGCCAGTGCTGCCCTCAACCTGAGTCGCTGAAGGCACTAAATCAGCCAGGTAGTTCAGTGTGTGCGTGTGTGTGTGCGTGTGTGTGTGTGCTTCTGCATCTCCACGAGTGTGTGTCGATATCAGAGGCTCTATTTACCTTCTTTGTAGTACGTCAGCTTAAATATTCTTGATTTTGCCAAACGTGCACGACTTTATTTTATGATACGACCCCGATGTCTGGGCCGCATCGAGCTGGAGTCATACACACTTTTACCAATAAATTTTCATGACCTTTCAAGGCCGTACGCTCTCCGAAACAACCATTGATACTCCTTATCAGCTCTTTTTCATTATTATATAATCACTTTTTACAAAAATATATTTTTAACAATAATGAACAGGATTAGAACTGAATATTTAAATATAACTTAGGGACTGTTTGTTATTCATGAGAGGGGAGAGGGAGGTGCAAAATGGGGGAGGCATGTTCGAAGCTTAGACATCTTTAAATGGCTGTATTTGTATATATTTTACCACCTATTTTTTTTGAAGAAAACATGCCTTCCAAGCCCATGGGCTCACGGGTTTGGGAGGCATGATGCCTTAAATGCTTTTGGTGAATTTTAAAGAAAAATGTTTGGTGGCTTTCTCTCTTCTTAAAAACTTTTTTGGCAAGTTTCAAAGAAAAAAGTTTTTATTTAAGATTTATTTTTTTAATTCAAAAAACTGATGGTGATTTTTTAAAAGAAAAAGTCTGGCAACATTTTTTTTCTTAATTTTGGGGGGTAATTCTTGAAGAAAATAGTGGGCCGGGGGTTAAAGAAAAGAGTCTGGTAATTCTTTTTTTTTTTTTCTTTAAAGAATGGCCATTTTCCTTCACCAAAACCATCACCATCTATCACAGCTAGAAGCTGTCAAAACAGATAATGCCGTTGGATTATCATATTTCCAGTGATACTTTAACACATCATGAGTTATTATACCGGCTTGTGAAACAAAATTCCATGACTTCTCTGCACAAACCCTGATCAAGGATCTTGAAAATCCTAAAGTCATGAGCTCAGACTCCTGCAGCTGAATCACACCCCGAAACACAAACTCTGATGAAAACATCACAAAAATGCCCATATTATTTATTCACATTACGCTTCAGTTCAGTCATTTCTGTGGGTGACACAAACTGAATCCCTTAGTCACATTTTAGTCTAAAAAAAATACCAGAAGCAGTCTTGAACGAGCAATATGAGTCCTCTTTGTGTCGTTAAATTCTCCAAATTCAAAGCTACAAGCAGGACCGTGACCTCTGCGTCCTCAGTGGGAGCTGCGGCCCTGCACACCAGGTCGAATTCAAGCACACTGAAGTGAATTTAAGTTACTATACAGACATAAATGGGGGCATTCACGGCACAGTTGTTGTTATTTCTGGCTAACCTGCTGCTAACTTGCCTTACGTCGTCTGCACGTTGCCAGGCGTCGGCTCTGCATGCGTATGTATGAAATATCTGATTTATGAGCAACCTGGCTAACACCGTGCTGCATGGCTCGCGTAATATGTTCATATAACTGCATCTTTTAACATTTTATTAACATCTACGTAATGACTGTTGAATTGTATCTATCGCTGCTCGGCTGTGTGTTGTCGCGTCATGCTCTTTGTGCTGAAAAGCTGTGTGTCGTTGCTCTGTGGTGGATCTGATTATATGCAGCATTCACCATCGTGTGTTTGATTTGAGCAGGAAGTGAGCTCCGCTGTGACACAGCGTGTTTTACCAACGGGGTATTTAGTTAAGATTCGTTGGAGAGATAGTTTTTGTTAAAGCCTGTGATTAAAGAGCACATGAGCTCATGAGTTTAAAAAATAAACTATCTGTTTTAACCATAACCCTTTGAAACCTGGATGGACATCAGGGGATTTTTTTGTGCTGTGCTCAGACGCCTTTTACATGCTGCTTAACTCTTTTCAGCAAATTGGTTGGATTTTTTTTTTTTTAAATCACAGGGGGCCTGCACAAAAAAAGTCAAAAGGTGACCAGAAAAAGACCTGAAAATATAGTTTTTAAAAGGGACGAGTATAAATGTTAATTTTTTTTTATTTTATCTTTTAATTTTCTGCACTTTTGGGTCATTTTCTTGTTTGTCTGCTTGTTTGTTTTTATTTCAGCTTGTCTTTTTTTAAAACCTTATTTTCAGGTCATTTTCTTGTGTCTTTTTTATGGCTATTTTTGGCTAATTTTTGGGCCATGTCTTGTTAAATTGCTCATTGCCGTCTCTCTGTGGTCTGTAAGAAATCAAACCACTTTGCTCAACTTCCAAAGGGTTAAATAAGTCAAAAATTTTAGTTGACTGAATTTGAGAGGACAAGTTGAATCGCCACAAAATTACCTCAACTTGTTTTCTCAAATTCAGAAAACTTAAAATTACCAGGCAGCCGAGACAAAAAAATAAGTTAAAACAAATACTTTCTTCTTATGGTGTGCTGCACAGATGCTCAGTAAGCTTCCAGATGATTATAAAACTATTAAAGTCACACGTGAGGACCTCTCTGCAGATATAAATCATATATCACAATCAGTGCTGATATTTAAAACTGTCCTGAATGCATCAGGTAAATGAAAAATATGAATGCAATGCAACTTAAATCACTAAAATACTGATAAACTGGAGGTCATCACAAGTTTCGTATCACACTCTTTAACATCTGCAACATTTGCAGCCTTAAACTTGACTTTCAGTGACGTCCTCTGATGATTTGAGCTCTGCTACTGAGTAGAAATGTCCTATTATTTAACAAAATGGACAAAATGTCCAAATTTACCATGCATATCTGTAGAATTGTTGAATTTAATATCAGAAGCTAATAACTTCAGCTCAAGTTGAAAGAATCACTGACAGCAGTGACTTCACAACACCTCATATCTATGCTGACCAATTTGCAAATATTATTTTTTAATCAGTGACATGCAAATGCAGAGGCTGCATGTACAAAAAAAAAAGCAACAACTTGATGACTCAAGAGTCATCTGGAGTATTAATGAGCACAGACAGCGACAAAAAAACGCCTCCGTATGCACGATTTGACATATGGAAAGTTTATGCCGCATGAAAATTCAGAGAGTTGCACAAAGACACCGCACAATAACTCAAAAAGTGAGCTGCTGCATGACGTGCACGTGTGTGACGTCTCACACGCCCACGCATACTGTAAGTTATGACACACATTTTAATGTATGGAAGGCGTCTGAGCAAGCAGGACGTGCATAATGATAAATATGCATGAGCACATCAAGCAGACTGATACTGTGAAACCCAAAATCTGTCTATCAATCTGAAAAAGTACAAAAATTAAAGCTGCGTAATGAAGCACAGAGGTTGCATGAAGATAATCTTGCACAAATGTAGAAGATAAATATGAAAAGTGGTTCTCAAGATGGGGGTCAGGACCTCTTTAAAGGGTCACAAGATAAATCTGAAAGGTCGTGAGATAGTTAAGATAAAAAAAGACAAAACTATTTAGTCCTGCTGCACAAAAACATGTTTAGTTCAACTTTTATACCATCTTACTGGATATTTTTACATTTTTACATCTCTCAAAGCTATCCAAGTAAAATCAGTTCTTTCGTGTGAACTGGAAGTGTGATGGGGTCACAAGTTGATTACTTTAGGGGTCATATGACAAAAAAGTTGGAACCACTAGGAGTTTGAGGGTCCCACGTGGCTTTAAATTTCACTAAAAACTTTACATTTTGTGACATTAAACTGACAAAATGCATTAATGCATTACCTATTAACTTCAATGAGATGTAAAAAGAATAAAAGCTTTAACTTAAAAAAGTTAGTTTCCATGCAGCTTTAACACTTTAGAATTTGAGAAGAAAAGCAAAGGTGATTTGTAGCTGTTCAATTTCTTCTTAAATTCAGGCAACTTAAAAATTGAACACTAATTTTTTAAAGTTAAAACAAATTGTCTATTTTTACAGTGCAGTATTTCTAAATAAGAGTTAAAACTTTGCAACAAAAGTAACAAACTAAAAATCAAAGTGAGGAGCATTTCTTTACTCCTATACAACCTGAGGACACGTGGGGATTTTAATGTTAAATACTATCTAATACCTGCCATACATTATGGCCCTGTCTTCTAAAATAAATAAAAAATAAATAATAAAAATATCTGGAGACATTTTACTCAAAATGTTAACTAAAATGTTGCATAAATAAAATTGTTTAAATATTTTGTGCACTTGCATCACTTTTAAAGCTTATGGAAATGATAGCACTAGTAATTTATAAATAAGAATGTACAATAATAAGATGACTAATGTGTTTTGGGTTGGGTTTTTTTGGGGTTTTTTTTTGCAGAACGGCAAATATCAGCATCAGCACCAAACATCAGGCTGCAGGTTTGAAGGCCTGAGAAACTGCAAAATATGAGCGTTATTAGCACATAATTAGTAAATAAAAAGTTCTGTATTTATGCATCCGACTGAGAAAATCCAAAAGTCGTGAAACAACTGCACAGTGAAGTTCCTCGCGCTCTGCGTGCTGCAGGAAATGAACCTGATGGATGCGCGTGTGCAGTGCGCGCTCTCCTCTGACTGAAGCGTGTAATAGTCGATGCTTTCCATATCTGTATCCGATGAACTCCAGAGAATTGACCATATAGGCGCCCCCGCGTGCATGCGTGAGCGTGTGCGTGGCCCGATAAATAAAACAGGGACTGTCTTTATTTGTGTCGGGAGGGGAATAAAGTCTCGGTGTAAATCACTTTTCCGACTGGCACAGCACATTAAACAAACCGTGGCGTGATTCCTTTTCTCTCAGCTCATCCGCTCCCTTTTTTCTTTATCAGCTCGTTCACGATTTCATTTCTTTCAAATGAGAATTCAGGGACCCCCAAATTCAAGCCCCCGCGTCTTCAAACAACACAACTGGACGGTTTTACTTTTTCTCCCGTCAAAATGGTATCCCAGATTCAATTTTAGATAGACCAGGATTTAGCCAGTGATGATTTTTTTTTTTTTTTTGGTCTTCCGGAGACAATATTTAATATGCTGAAATGAGATCAGTTTTTATCCCTTACCCCCCAAAATAATTTCTCAATATATATTTGTGTCAAATCTCGCCTTGACACGAGCCTGAAATGAAGGTTTGATAAGCGGGCGCGTGTTTGGCACATAATCGTGTCTTTTTCTCATCAGGGGGAAGCAACAACATCATCATCATCAATAGTATTTCTTTTTCTCCTTCAGTTTTTTGTTTTTTTTTTTTTTTTTTGATTTAAGGAAATTAGTACGCCTAAACACAAAACCACATTCTCAACAGCTACTTATCAAACTCCATTTACAGCAGATGATTTCAGGGTAACATTAAAAGACAATAATGTAAATGACCCATGGCTTTTAATTAAAAAATGTCTTGTCCCCCCCTCCTTCTGCTATTTTTGTTTCATGTTTTTTTTTTCACTTCAAGTGTTGTGCAGCAAAAAGTAATAGACGCTTTCCTCGGTGTCCCCCTCCTCGTTGACTTTTATCACTAAATGAAGCATATAAATGACCTGAAAGCGCCGGCTGTCGCGTTAAATTAAATAAAATAAAGAACAATTATCCCTCTTCCTTTTTCTCTGATCTGGCGCTGAAAAGGAGTCCTGGAGAGATAAGGCAGATTGAATTCTCTCTGTTGTGCTCCAATAAAAACGTCAAGGGGGAGGAAAGCGAGATTTAAAAGCCTCCCTATAATTTCAAATCATAATTCCCCTCCCATTATAGCGTTTATCGTGGAGGTTATTTATTTCAGGGCGTTGTACGCGCAGTCCCGTGACTGGGGAGGATAATTACAGGTGCACTGCACGCGGCAAAAACTTGCAAAGCAAAAATGGGTTGATTTCTTAAAAAAAACAAACAAACATGGAAATAGAAAAATAAGCAATGAAAGAATAAATGAGCCAGAAATTAGCAAAAATTAAGAAAAAGTGCAAGAAAATGAAAATTCATATATAAATTACAAAAAATAATTAAAAAAAACCCAGAACTTATCTCAGAAAACTACTTCAAATTTACAATCATTTGTAACATAATTTTAAGCATAATTATAATTATAAATTTAATCATCCCCGAGCTTTTTATTTTTTTCCCTATAATATTTTTAAAAATCTACTAATTTCTTGCAATTTGTGCAACATTTATTACAAAGTTGCCTTTTCTTTTTTAATGTTTCTGAAAGAAATTGCAGCAATTTGCACAAAGTTCAAAGGTAAAAATGCACTGAAAGGCGCCAGAAAGCAGCACAAGAAAAGTGATGTCGCTCCAAATGGTTAATAAAATGCAAAAACATAAATTTAAAACACATTTAAAACACTTTTACATACGTATGGAAAGATATTAGCCTCATTTTCATCACGAGAAAAAGAAAAAAACGCTGTTACTCCTGAAAGTAATTATAATTGTCTAATTTCAAAGTTGAATTAGGACGCTTTAGGGGTTTGATGTAAAACTTCACATTCGGTTCAATGAAGTATCACCCTAATTTACAGCTCTAGATAAGGACTAAGTCTGTCATAAAAATCTACCCGTCCTCCTCCTCCTCCTCCTCCTCTTCCTCCCCCTCTTTCCCATGCAGGATTGAATTGCACCTTGGGCAATAGTGCAGAATCGTGAATCTTAACTTCTCTCAGCATATGTTCCTGGCAGATAAGTAAACAATTTGGATGTGGAATGAAATTTTTAATTAATAATGTAATGTGAGGCCGCGGTCCGCAAATCCTGCAGGAGAAAAAAAAGAAAAGAAAACTCGCTGAATTTAAAATCTTTAAATGCTCCTATAATTCCTTCTGTACGCTCCTCTTCTCACTCTGCATTGTCTTAATGAGAGTCAGAGTCACAAGTTTGAACAGGTTTAAACAGGAAGGATTTGGTGATGATAATAAGCTCGAGCGCTTTTGGCTGCAGCACCTTTTTTTGAAAAGTAAACACGCGCAGTAAACCACATGCAGAGGTGGGCTGCATGCACTTTACAGCCAGCCAAAAAAAAAAAAAAAAAAAAAAATCACATTGTTCCATTAGCTGAAGCTATAATTAAGCGGAAGGCTCCCTCCTTGAAGTGATTAAGCAGTCAGACGAGTCGGACGGGCGGAATCCCTCCGGGGAGGCCTCCTCCTGAACTGTCAAACATCTAAAAGATCACAACCGGTTCACCTCCGTGTCACAAAAACACCTCCACCGCCGAACATGTCTCAAACCTGTTTCAGATCATTAAAAGAAAAAAAGCAGCAGGCAATTAAAGCTGCTGAGGAGGCGATCAGACGGCTGCAAGCACGAGGCAAATATCGATTATGGGAGGAAAAAAAGAGGATTGATTTTGATGGTATTGTTCTACAGCGAGGCCAGTTTGTTCGTCTTTAGCCTGTAAAAGGTATTGATTAGTTTGAGGTCAAGTTGAGTCTATTATTTGAAATGCAAAAAAAAAAAAAAAATGTTTTCATTAAAATTATGTCAAACTTACATTCGCTTTTTCGGGGAATTATTATGCATTAGTCTGTATTTTGTCTTGCATTTTTGTTTTTAATGAATTATTATGCATTTATTCTTTACATTTATTTCGCTTTTGTGTGTTATTGTGCATCTACTCTATTATTTTGTATTGTTTTCTTGCATTTTTGTTCTTTATGAATTACTATGAGTTATATTATCTTTATTGTATTTTTTGTTTTCTGTGAACTCCTGTGCATTCACTCTATATTACTTTGCATTTTCTAGCATTTTTTGTGAATAATCACGCATTTATTCTATATTGTTTTTGCTTCATTTGTTTCACTTTTTATGCATATTACTTTTTCTTAAAAATTTCTTAGCATTTTAAATCTATTTAATTACGGCTCAACTTCCCTGCAGCTGCTGCACAACGTCCCACTATCTCCGTCATCTCAAGTGCCCAATAACCTACAAATACAGGGAATTGATAGCGTTGAAGACAGATTGTCTTTATTCGAAATGCCTCTGCTCAGCAGTTGAACAAAGGGCAGGAGGTATCAACCTTCTAGATACATTATCCTTTCCATAACATGACAGGTTTTTAAAATACCATCTTAGATGATAATACACATATAACTCCTTGAATTCAAATAGAAGTTATCCTTAAAAACAAGAAAACAAAACTAAAAAATGACGCGATATTAGCACTGAACCACAGGAAAAATGCAAAATTAAAAGTAAATGACTTTTTGTCATCTTTAAATAGACTAGTTTTATGTGCCAGTTTTTTGATAAATATAAACAATATGACCCGTATATAATCCAGCCTAACGGTCCTGATTTTGACCCTATCCAAACATCATAAAATCGTACTTATAGGCCTATACAGGAAATCAGAATTGTGCAAGCCAATTTTTTTTCTCAAAATAAAAACCCTATCAATAACACAAATCAGCATATCAGCATTGAAATGTACACAATAAATAAAGTTAAAGGCCTCCTTTTTCTGGCTGCCATTATAACATTTACATTTCTTACAGGTGACAGTGGGGGTGAGGGGGGGCGTCCTTTAAATCCCAGCTCCTCCGCTCCGCTCTGGAACTTGTTGGATTTCTGGAAAAGTTTCTTTTGTGTGTGTGTGTGTGTGTGTGTGTGTGTGTGTGTTGTTGTTGTTGTTGTTTTTTGCCATAACAAGTCCAAGGCAGATAATACTGTTCATGCCTTTTTAACGGGGCGCGCTGTCCATAATATATTTACATGCATTTCAAGTGAATTTTTAAAAAAGAAAAGAGTCTGAGGGGTTACATGGCAGTGGCGTGTGCGGATGAATATGGGTCTATCCCAGTCTTGGTCATACCTGGAAAAAGTATGTAGGCCACCGGGGGCTGTAAACTTGACGCTGACCAGGCCGTGCAGTTACACGGGACGACGTAGCCCGGGTTTGTGGGCGACGGATGGGTGTGGGTGTGCTGACTGGGGCACCCCAGGGTGCCGAACGCGCCGTTCTGGTATCCCAAAGAGGACGCGTACGGCAAAGTGCTGGTGCTCAACGTGTGCGGCATCTCCGTCATCTTCTGGATGGCGCTGGAGCTGAACTGGCTCGGGTCGAGGAAGGAGTACGGAGCCGTGGTGGGCGGCAGAAACGCTCTGGCTTTCTCCGAGTGGCTCAAAAGAGAGTCCGCGGCCGACACCGGGAGCCCCTTCAAGTGGTCGGTGTCCCCGAGGTAAGGCAAAGGGAAAACGTACCTGTCCTTCTTGAGCAGGTTTTTGGGTTTGCGCCGGGGTCTGTACTTGTAGTCGGGGTGCTCCTTCATGTGCTGGGCGCGCAGCCGCTTGGCCTCGTCGATGTAAGGTCTCTTCTCGGACTCGGAGAGCAGCTTCCACTCGGCGCCCAGTCTTTTGCTGATCTCCGAGTTGTGCATTTTGGGGTTCTCCTGTGCCATTTTCCTCCTCTGGCCCCTGGACCAGACCATGAACGCGTTCATGGGTCTCTTGATGTGATCAGCGGGCTTTGACATCTTTTTTTTTTTTTTTTTGCAAAGTGTACTTTTTATCCCCAATGTTTAAAAAAAAGTTCTTATCGAGAGGAAGGGAAACTATTCACCTGTCTAGATGCCAGATACCAGTCATGCCACGTCTGGGATGTTCTGAGTCTAAACAGCAAAATAGAATAAAATAAAAATCCAGCGCCTGGTTTCCAGAGTTAAAACACTGCCGCGCGCTCAAGTCCGGTTACAAGTCTCTTTCAGAGCAGCCAATACAGGAACAAAAATACATGTAAGATGCACACACGTAAAAAAAAATCCACAAAGGTGAAAGCAATGTTCCGCAGTTTGCAGGAGTCGTAAAAGTGTTATTTTTTTTCTTCTGCGACACTCTCTCCCTCTCTCTCTCTCTTTCTCTCTCTCTTTCTCTCTCTCTCTCTCTGAGGTTTGTCGTCAAGCACCTGGCTTGGAAATGAGCGGAAGAGCGTGAATACGAGCCAAAAGCGGTGAAGTTCAAAGGCTGGGCTGGTTTGGTTTCTGCACGCAATCTGACATAATCTGCAGGGCGTTCACTCACCAACCTGAGCGCCCAATCAGCACCAAGACCGGCTATTAGAATACCTCCAGCGCCAAAATATATGTACATTACAACATAAACAAAGAGCGGCTGGTAGTAGGAGAGAAAAAAAATAAGAGGGGTGTGTGTGTGTGTGTGTGTGTGTGTGTGTGTGTGTGTGTGTGGAGGGGGGCAGGATCCCTCCCCGATTCCATTTAATGTAATGAATCGCAACAAACACGGACCTTCAACCTCTTTCCCAGTTAAAACCTGACTTCAATCCGGAGAGGTGACTATATACCGTGCAACCAATTTACACTGTGCAGCTACACGCAGACAAGCACAGGAGGGCTGTCACCAAAACACACACAGATTGAGTTATTATTTATATATATATATATTTATCTATTTATAGAGTGAGGGGGGTTTATTCGGAATAAAAACAAATTAAAGCAAAAATAAGTAAATTAATAACAATAATAACAACATGCTTTTAATTCCTTCCAGAAAAATATATTTAAAACATATTCTCCCTTGTGGACAGAAAAAAGAAAAATAAATGAATTAAAACATTAATAATAATAATAAGAAGAATTTCTTAAAAAAAAAAGAAAGTTAATTAATTAATTAATTAAAACATAAATACTACTGCTACCTGTGCCACTACTACTACTACTGCTACTACTACTAATAATAATAACAACAATAATAATAATAATAATAATAATATGTTTTTCCTTACAGATATTTTAAAAATTCATTCCCTATTGTGTATATATATAAAATGAACACAACATGGCAGCTCTTTTGCAGCAGGACATTAACCCCTGTCCTCCAGCTGCAGACTGCTCACAAAAACGCCATGTGAAAGATTCCAGGATGGGAGGATGAAAAAATGTCAAATTCAGCTTCCAAACACTTCCCTCTAAAAGATGCAACAACAAGAAGCAAAAACTAGCCATCATGGCACTCAAGAGTCCCAAATTTCATTCCTCTTGTGTGTAAAAAATAAATAAATAAAACATGTCCCTCTTTTTTTGCAGCTCGACCTCTAGCACAGAGACACTTCAGCAGGACGTTAACCCCTGTCCTCCAGCTGGAGCTCAAAAAAGTGAAAGGTTCCATGTATGGGAGGATGACAAACGTCAAATTTAGCTTCACTATTTCCAAACATTTCCTTCTAAAGGATGCGACAACAAGCAAAAACTACCCATCATTTATTATTGTTACTATTATTATTGAAAGGCCCTCCAAACAAACAGCACATGCACACAAACACACGCGCGCGCGGGTTAAGCCCGCGCGTGCCATCGGGTGTTGAACCTATGGGGAGGCTCAGTGACAGAATTACAAACGGCAAGAAAATATTACATCAACTGTAAACGTTTAGAAAACCGCCATTGTGCGTCTATAATTGTTGTATTAGCTGGCGTCAATTTGACAGTGTGGTTTTAAGGAGGCACAGAGTGATCGTTTTAAAATGCAAATTTCACTGAGGACCATTGCCTAATAGCCCTCGGGCTAATGTGCGTGATATATGATTCCTTCAGCTGTGATTATTAAACGCAGACAGATGATTTTTTCCCTCCGCAGCGTCAAAATGCTGTGATTGGAGAAACACTGTCTCCGGTTAGTTACACCGCTAAGTAGATTTATTTAAGGTTGTCTATATATGGCTATAAATATATATGTGAGCGCGCGCACGCACACGCGGATATTGTGGACCACATCCTACTGCAATTATCAGCTCATCTTTCTCTATACAAACAGGCTGCACACACTTCAGAGATTATTTAAAATGTCACCACATCATATGCAAACATACACTTAAATGCATTTATAGATCACGTTTTTATTTTAAGGTTTTATTTGCACAAAAGGAGAAAATGGTATGCACGCTCAATCAGTTTTAATTTTGCACTCCAAATAGCTCAAAATGGAGTTATTTTTCCTGCCTCTGATATATTTCAGCACCATCTGCTTTCTCACGGTCTCTCTCCGCTCCCCTCGCACACGCATGCGTCAATCGGCAGCTTGTAACAACAAGATTTCCATCATATCTTTCTTTGCAAACCCTGAAATTATCGTTTCAAAAAAAAAAAAAAAAAAAAAAAAAGCCCGTTTTGGGAGGAAAATCCTCCTCACCCCGACCTACAGAACAATGTCCCCCACAGCTGAGGACGCCCCCGACACCAGCGCCGATCGGATGGCTGCAAAAAGAAAAACCTCCTCAAATCCTCCCAGCCGGCGCGCGTGATGCTCACCAGCAACCACGAGGTAGAATATACTGCATGTTCGGACTGTACATTTGCAGCGCATTTTTTTTTTTTGAAGTTTTAAATTATGTTGCGCTATCTTTCTCACAACAGCGTGTATGCAATTTGACATGTAGGCTGCCACACACACACACACACACACCAGCTTAGGCTTCATTTTGAGATCAATGAATGAGATAACAGGGAATTATTTTAGGGGCTGAGCCTCCTGCTCACGAGGGGGAAGTCTACTATGTTTCTTATTCAAAAAAATGATTGTCTAATAAACGCGCGCCTCAAAGTTCCCTCGACAATTTGACGGGATAATGAGAAATGCAGGAAGGATTGAGATCATATTTGTTTTCCATCGGCTTCAGTTTTTAATAATATCATTCAAGTGAAAAAAATAAAATAAAATAAAATACAGCTTATAAATATTAAAGTAGATGTGGTTTTGCATTCAGGTGCGCGTAAAAACTTCTCCAAACTTTGCGCATTTGGATTTGATTGGCACAACAAACAGTAAACCAGAAAAATGGAAAAAAGATTACAAATAATATATATTTTCTGTATAGCCTATATCAAATTTAGACTATTCGGTTTAGAAAAGACAGTTAAAGTGAAAGCACACTGTTTGGATTCATAAATACAGAATCAATGACTGGAAAGTTTATTTTCATCTATTACACTGTAAAATCTGACAAATTGATCTTACTTAAAATAATCTTGGAAACCTTAAAAAAGGAAACTAAATATAACTATTAATCTTAATTTAAGTGAACTTTATATCTAATTATTATGTTGACTTAAAATTTAACCATATTCACTTAATTTTGTGACGTTATTGCAACTTGACAAATGAAAAGTTTAATTTAATCACATTTTCTCAGCGCTAACTTCAGTAAACCAAGTTAGTCTGAGGATTTTGTAAATGATGAAGTTACAAGATCTGCAAATTCTGTTTTGTTAACATGTTAGAAATGCAAGTAAATACCCTTATGACTGACTAGTTTGAAACCAGAAGAATGCAGATATATAACTTGGTTTACTGAAGTTGCCAAAACTTATAAAGATTGATTTAGTTAAATTTGTCATTATTAGGTTCCAACAACTTCACAAAATCAAGTAAATATGACAGAATTTTGAGTAAAATTAACAATTACATATGATAGAAACATAAATTAAGATTAATGGTTATATTTACCTATATTTTTCTAGGTAATTGAGATTCTAGATTTTTAAAATTAGTCAACTTGTCAGATTTTTACAGTGCATGACTCAAAAATTGTAATAAACAACACATTCAAATGACACACACACACACACACACACACACACACACACACACACACACACACACGCACGCACACGCACACACATAGACACGCACACACACCAGCACACACAACCAGGATTATCTAAGGACACATGTCCATCTATCTCGCCTTAAAAAGTGAATGGGGAGCGGCCTGACACACAGAGAGCCTATTAGCCCACGCGGGCTCCCGTGGAGAGCACGAGGTAAGCTCCCCTACCGGAACTGTCCATGGTGCTGAAGCGGTAAGAGGGTTTCTTTACTGCGTCCTGCCTCAAAAAACTCTTAAAAGCTAGGGTTGACATTTCAATGCCTGTTATTGTGTTTCCATCCTATTTAGTGATGGTTCTCTGTCAAAAATAAATAAAATATTAGAAAGAGACACAACTTTCCTAACTTTTTTTTTCTCTCCCCAGCAGAATGTTTTTAAGCCTATTTATTCTCAGTGTGGAGGAACCATATTTGGAACTAATACATTATGGCACCAGAAATTATAATAAACACATTTTCATGTTGTCAAAATAACTGCCTGTCCCTTACTTTAGCATCATGAGACTAACTTTGCCACAGTGGATATTACAGCGTTACATGTATAATTACACTGTAAAATCTGACGTTTTCATCTTACTGAAAATAATCTCCGAAACCTTGAAAAAGGAAAATAAATATAACTTTAAATCTTAATTTATGTTTACTTTATATCTAATAGTTAAGTTGACTCAAAACCTAGCTCTTTTAACTTAATTTTGTGAAGTTGTTGCAACTTAAAATGACAGGTAGAGTTACAGTGGCATCATTACATCATTAGTACGTGTGTGTGTGTGTGTGTGTGTGTGTGTGTGTGTGTGTATGTGTGTGTGTGTGTGTATGGCATGGAGGGCTAAGGGACTGTTCTTTATTTATCAGAGGAAAGGGAAAATACATGAAGCAGTCATCCCACATGATGCTTTAAAAGACCATCTGTAATTTGAAAATTTACTTTAAACAGGTTTTGGCTTTGATAAATGGCATCATTTTGACAATTTTTATTTTGGTGGGTCAGCGGGTTTTCTTTAAAAATCACACTTTAAATGGAAAAAAAAGGTACTTTTTTTTTTAATATTTAAAAAAGTTGCAAAGAAAAAAAAAAATCTTTTTTTTTTTAAAAAAAAGGCCAAAAAATCTCCTCAAAATTTTGAAGAAAAAAAAACACCATAAATTTTAAAAGAAAAATAATCACGAACAACGTTGAAAGAAAAAGATTGCCAATTTACAAAGTACAAAAAAATTAAAAGGGAAAAAAAATCAAGAAAATGTAAAAAAAAAACAACAACAAAAAACATGCCTCCCCTCCCAAACGTGCAAATACAAACCCATTTAAATCATATGCCCCTCCCCTAAACCAAAACAGAAGTCCCTCCCCAGAGCTTAAAAAATTATTTGACATACCTCCATCTTTTGGCACCACCCCATCCTCTCTCATAAATAACAAACAGTCCCTAAAAATACATTTTTAAAAAAGCCCCAGCTGAAATAATATGTTAATACATGTACTTGACTAAATGTACTTAGTTTGATTTTGCCACTTTTAACAAAAATACAGACCATTTTTCAGACTCTAGTCAATGACTGTTTAATGATAGCAGCAGATAAAAGCAAAATATTCTGTTTCTTCTCAGAACTAATTACTAACAACCACTAATATTTTCAACATGATAATTCACAAGTTTATAAGAGTTTAAAAAAAATATGTTTTTAAGGTAAATAAGTTGCCGGAGTGCATAAAAAAACATCTAAATATAGAGCTTGTTTATGAAAATGGAGGATTCCCCCGACAGATGCTAAGCCCCCGATGTCCTCTAATCCTAAAAACGCCCCTGCATTGTTCTCTCTGTTAGCATCTTCAGCAAACCAAGTTAGTCTGACTTAACTCAATACAAATGTGACTACAGCCTCACTTATATTTTCATGACGTCCCTGAGAATAGTAGAAAAACCTGAATTGCTATAGTTACTGACGATGTTTCTTACACAAAAAGGCTTTCTTTGGGCGATATGGAAATAATTCTGAAACTCAAATTCGGCTCATAATAAGGCAGATCTTTTTGACACTATCGGTCACACTCATTGACACTGAGAAGAAACAAAACAGCACCGAGCGGTGTGCGTGAGAAGCACTGCCAACACGGGGCATACATTACAGAAAATATCCATATATATCATATCTCTGCGGCTACAATTTCTCAGTTACACAGCAAAATGAATAAAATCTTTAAAAAACTTAAGCTGTTCTCTCTTTTATGCTGCAACACTGGATGGTACAGAGCAGAGCGAGGGGGGGAGGAAATTAACAAAGGTTCAAGGCATCAGGTAATAATGAAAGGATAGGGGCAATACTTCAAAGACCACCAGGTCCACATCACACAATTATACAATACAATTAGGATTAAAGGGGCAAAGGAGATAACAGCAGATAGGGATAAATTATCACAAAAGGAAAGATGTGACTCTCTCCTGACCTTCATTAAGAGGAAAAAAAACTCATTTAGAGCTGGCCTTCCTTGCAGGGGGATTTGAGCCTTTCACATGAGACTGTGACTCACCAGATAAGATTTACAGAGTATAAACGAGAATCCAAACTGCTGAACAATAACACAAAATCTATATAAATTAAGCAATAGAATAAATAGTTATATGACTACATATATTATACAGTAAATAAATTCTAGAACTGGACTAATTTGCTCTGCTAGACCAGTCATTGGCTCCTTCTGTTGGGCTAAATGTTGCTGAAACCCATTTAACCTAATTTCTATTGGAGATCCCAAACTTTCCAAAGCTACAAAGGACCTGGGAAATTGGGAATTTTTCACCAAAATGTGATAAAATGTTTATAAAACCATATTTATTGTTAAAATCAGTAGTATAAGAGGTTAAAACTAGCAAAAAAAAAAATGTAAAGAATTTTTACCATTTTCTCGTACAAACCATCTGGTCCACATTTATGTAAAACCAAAGTCAAAACAAAAGCTACTCGTATACAGATAAAATATACTTTGAAACACATTATTTAACCCTTTGGGGCTGTCTGGCACATGTTACACACTTTTCATTCTTCATTTTTTGATAATTGTGTGTGTGTTCATGCATGTGTCCTAAATGTAGTCCAGATTGTGTATTTGAGTGTAATCAGTGAATTTGCAGCTCAGCTCCTACAATAAGTCTAAAATACACTGTGGAAACTAAATAGTTACATTCAGACTGTTCAGGTCCAAAAATGCTCCATTGAAACCCATTCAAAGTGACATTTTTGATCCCACAGCCATCAGAGCAGAAAAACAGGACTTGTATTATTTCTGGGTGTCATTCTGGGCTTTTGACTCGGAATTTGTCATTTTGACTATTTTCCACCTGATGAGGTCATTTTGACCATATTTGGCATATGGAGGAAATACATGCTATTTCCACTAGGTGACCTGTCACAGTCAATGTAGCTGCTGATCACTGACATATCCCAGACTGGAACCATGAAAAAAATCTACTTTGCATGTAGTTTATTGAAAGACCGACAGACAGTCTGAAGAACAGCATGTAGTTCAAAACATCATTGATTCGTGAGAATCTCAAGAAAAAAAGCTGTAAAAGCAGCTTAAGTGTGTGGACCTTCCTTGGTCCAAAAAGAAATGTTCCCATTGACAAACACTGTGAAAGAGATGTCTGTAAATCAGTCTGGAAACATTCTTTTGAGCATCAAAACCCAAAATGCAAAATGGCTTGTTGCACTATCACACATTTTCTCCCCAAGTCGTCATATTTGCCGCTTTGTAGTGGACTTCTGCGTCTACATGTTACACTCTTGGTGTCCCTGCGTCTGCTGTTGACGTTCCAGAATGTCGCTACTGTGATGTCAACACAAGCACATGGTGGGATGACGCTGCACGCGATTAGGTTTAGACAACTAAAGCGCAGGGTAACCAACGCCAGGACGTCACAAATGCATGTTGGCACCGATGGTTAGTTTTATGGGACGGAGACACATGGCGAGATGCAGAAAAAAACATCACATTCAGACAGTAAGCAAACACTGGACTCCTGCATGAAGGTCTGTTGTGGTTCTGTCCTCCTAAACTGATGCCGCCCAGCAGCGTATCATGCAGACGCAAAAAGTGCCTTTTGGAGTCTGGATGATATGCTGAAAGCACTGTCAAAGTGACAGCATTTAAGAGGGTCGAAAAGAGGTCGGGCTGTGACAGAGATGTCTGTAAATCAGTGGAAACCTTTTTTGAGCTCAAAATCCCGCAAAAATGTCTGGTTCCACTATCAGGATTTGATCCATTTGGCCAAATAACATTTCGTAACGTATCCTCAGAAAAAGGCTGGTATAGTATCCTACAAATTAGCACGCCATGAATGACTTTATGTCCTTAAGTTACAGTTAAGTAACTGCTGTAAAGTTATGGAGGTTAGTTTGAGGAAATAAAAGTTATTGTGGTTAGGGTTAGGGAGAGAAAAATGGTGTGGACGAACATAAAAAATGACTCAAATCTCACACAGTTTTGAACACGCGTCTTAAGGGGAAGGTTTCGGGTTAAAGTCTGCATTTTTGTGACTCATCCACCACCTGCCTCTTTACAAAACTGCTCGGGACTGCTTCTTTGTTCACTCCCGACAGCGCATTGGTCACTTGATTGCAGCATTTAAAAATTCGAGGATATGTACGTATTAGTTGCCCGCTCTCATTCTCAATTTGTCAAATACTGCCGCTTTGTCTGTGAATTCGGGCAATAACACCAAGAGCTACTTTTTGGGGCAGCATGATACGCCAGGCAGCGTCAGACGTAACCTTCCACAGTGGTATGACTCCTGTCTGAATGTTGAGCCGTGACGTTTTTTCCTCAACTTAACCTCTGACACCTCTGACAACGACCAACTCCGAACTGTCCTCTTACTCACTCTTATATTTTATATTTGGAGGAAATCTCAAATTAAATAACGGCTGTTCTTTAAAAGTAAAATATCCACGATAACACCTGTGACACATTTATACTCACTCATTAACTCTCATTATAGCCCAGAGCCATATCTCATCACTGGACATAATTTGTCTGTTGGAGTGCGTGAGTGGCATTGACATTCAGGCTCTGTCGGCCCTTTTTAATTATTGGAAAAACACTTTTTAATAAATATGACACAGAACATTGTGAAATATAATGTTTTGATTAATTGGATTTGGTGGTTATATTACAGTGTGGACACCCAGAGGTAAAACAAATGTGGCGTAAAGCTCAACTCAACTGTCTGAATCGAGTAAAAGCCAGATTAAAATATGCGTGGATAGGTCAATAATATCAATATAAGCACCGATTTTAACATTGTGAATAGCTTTCTTTTTTACACAATCTTTATTTTATTTTATTTCTCACCATAGGTCTACCAGTCTGAGACCTGAACCTGCAGACGTGGTGCAGAGCTCCCGAGAGTCAGGTGATGAATTCAAAGCTGAAATTGAAAATCAATATTCCACAGCGCTCCTCCTCAATGTGTCAGAATTACACATATCAATCAACCCCCTCTTGTACCTTTTTCTCCCTGTTTTGTTTACAGAACTTGCATCCGGAATGACGAAGCGGGAAAACCTTTATCGGACAAACAGATGCTTGTGAAATGGGAGCTGGACTGTCAGGTATTGTAGCATAAAAAAGAAAATTTAAAAAAAGAAAAGAAAAAGAGACAGTTCAAGAACGGAGAGGCTTTTGAAGCCAGACAGACTGATGGAGCGCGAGAGAAAAAAAATACAATTCTACAAATCTGTATCAGTGAATGATTAATTAATTTCCGTTGAATGATCTGTTCTAGCCTTGCGAGATATCAGTTTCCATTTCTTTTTACACTTTTTACAGAAGATCTCAAGAGACCGCCAGTTCAAAAGACGGTTCAATTTAGAGCTCCCATCGGAAATGGTTTCAGAGAGTCTGTGCCATACGTCGGGCTTTGATGTGTTTTAACTGTCGTATCTGACTGTTCGGAGATGAGGAAAATAAATTCTGTTAATTTGTCCATTGTAAGTGCTTTTTTTTCTGAGCTTCACATTTAAGATGCTTCACAAAAAAGGATTAACACAGAAATACCAATGTAATACTTTTGATTTTTGTTTGGTAAAAAACAGCAGCATCACTATTTTAAATTTTTTATTGAACTAATGAAAGTAAACGTCAATGTTTACTAATGTACAGACAAGATTATGTTTCTATTACGCCAAAGAAAAGCTCTGCTCCTGACTTTTAATAAACCCGTTTGTGATTTAGCGAGTCATTGCTGTGTTTCCAGTGGCTTATAAGCCACCAAACATGAGTCTTCTGTATCAACCCCTTGTTGTTTTTCAGTGAAGACACAAAAAATGGCTGTTTTTTGCTGAGATATTGCTGCTTTTCCAGCCAGGGAGTGTGCCCCCCAAAACCAGGTATTTTAGGCCAAAATCCTAACCATAACCAATACTTTTTATGCCAAAGCCATTAACACACTTCAACCACAGCGTTGTTGAAACAATTCAACATATCAAACAAAGTCCGCTACACCAAAACAAGGTATTTTAAGCCCAAGCATATTTTCCTATTTTCCTACATAATAACATGCAAATGTATACAGTCAACTCCAAATTTGCATCAAGACTGTTAGCCAACCTGCGGCACACCCCTTTCCAGAAACTCACAAACAGAGCACGCTCAGACTTTCTAACAGCATCTCTGCTGAGCCCTCACATGTTCTTAATAGAGAATATCAACCTTTGCCCTCTAACAGGTGGTTCACAGTCGCTCCATTTAAATGCAACAGGCTGAAAACTTTGTTTAAACATCAGTTCATCCTGTTACAAAACAAAAATCAGTGTGCTGCTAATCAAGATCTGAGTCTGAGGATAAAATCTTTAATGTTTTCCATGGTCACGACCGCTGTGTTTTTTATGGGTATGTGCTGCTTGTGTAACAGTATGTCGAATTTGTGTATTTGTGTATGATACAAAATGAATTTCAGTGTAAACCGTTGATAAATTTGTATTGCTTTGTATCGTATCATACTGTATCATATGGTATCATATTGCATCATAAAACATCATATCGCTTTGTATCGTATCGTATCATACTGTATCGTGTTGTATTATAGCGAACCAGCGATATCATACCATACTGTATCGCATCATATCGTATAGTACCGTACCGTACCATGTTGTATAGTATCATATCGTATCATACTGTACCGTACTGTATCGTATCATACTGTACCGTACTGTATCGTATGATACTGTACCGTATCGTATCCATGGTTTGCAGAAACAAACAGTGCAAACTTTATTTCAAAGATAAGCTCAACTTCTTTGTCTTACAATTTTATGGAAAAACGACCCATTTATCCTGAAAGATGAAGACTTCTGCGGCCTTTTGTGGGTCCATGGAGCTTGACCTCCATCACGTTATAACTGGAAGGTGACTTGGTGTCAAAGAATCTGCTTTGGACCCAGCAGGTCATTTATTAATGACAGAAAAGATTGATTTCCTGTCAAATGCATTTTTTTTTTTTTAATACTAGTTGTCTTTGCCGTTCTGACCCGCGCGATGCTTTCTAATAAGTGTCACATTTAGCCAGATGCATCCGCAGGTAGATCTTTAATAGCTGTTTATTCAAAAGCAAACAAAACTTGAAAAGCGAATATAACCTCGACTCAGAAGTCTGGAGGGGTGGACTAAGATTGAAATTGGTCTGACTCGCTCTCTCTCTCTCTCTCTTGAATTGAGGGTCCATTGTAGTACGTCAAACAAAAGGTTTTTTATCAGAGGCTCTTAATGTAACCCCCCCTCCCCTAACTCTCACGGCCACCAACTCGTTCTTCTCTTCCTCTCTTTTCTCATTCATTTATTCCACTGTGTGTGGAAATAGGCTGGGCAACAATTAATTTCAGAGTGAATTCAGGCAGGATCTATTACCCCTCTCTGCCTCTATTGCTCTAATGGAAATCTATTTCACTTCTCTTTTGTGTCCAATATAATTTAATGCCCATTTTATTAATGGCCTGAAATAATTACGGAAGGCTTTTGTGATTCTTGAGTATGTTTCATTTAATTGTGTAATAAATGTCTAATCAGGGCTCCCATCTGAAGCCATTATGGCATTAAAATTAACAATTACGCCACAAATGTCTTGGTGAATGCGTCGGGGTCTATAGAAATCGTTGCTGATAACAAGACACATATAAATCATTCATGAGAATTTTTTCAGAGAAAAGCGGAGTGAGAGATAGGAGGATGGGAGGGAGAAAAAAAAGAAGTGGGGGAAGAAAAGAGGAGAAGAAAGAGGCTGAGTTTTCTTTATTCCATTGAAAAACCGGGGATGGCCAAAAGATAGGGCATTTTAAAACTGTGTCACCCTCTCCAGTTCCTTTCTTCCCCTGTCTCTCTCTATCTCCCTTTAATTTGCCTTCCTCTTTATTTTTGAAGTGACAGATTTCACTTTGGGAATTCATTAACCGTTAACTTGGGCGATAAAATATCTATCAGGCCCTCTGCCCGGTTCCTTTGCTAAGCTGCGTGGCGCTCCGGTTCAACGTTGTGGGTGACCGAAGGCAATTAAAGAGGCTTCACACTCCCTCACTCCCCCAGTGTCACTTTCTCAGTGAAAACAGCAAGGCTGCTCAACGTACCAGCAAGAATTGTTTTCTTCGTAGCCAAGTATACAAATTTCATGGTATGGGGAAACTCCATCTGCCACTAAAAACCCTCGTCAGTTCCTCCGTGTCATTTCCAAGCTAATATACTACAATTGGTTTTGGTGAATCTATTTTAATAGCGTAAGGTTTTGGCCGTCTTTGTTCTCTATTACCATGATGCACAAAAGGCCTCCCCGGGCAATGGATTGCACCCTGGTCCTAACCAGACGCTCTCAGAGTCGGGGGAAGTCACTTTGATGTCGATGACGTTTCATGTTAATAAGACGGACGATTTTATTCTCTATCAAACGCACATTTTTGAATCAAGCAATCTTGGATAAGTTGGCTGATATCGCCCATCTGACTCCGTCCCGTCTGAGCGGACCGCCGCCGCTGCTGGTTTGTCACACGAAGCACAGAGCGAAAACGATCGGGTCAAATGATTCAATACATTATACACAGTGAAGCTGTGAGTTCTGTACGTCCAGCTGTTTGGGATAAAATGGGATTATTTGTATTATGGAAAGCTCTAAACCAGAGAGGCTCAACCGGCTTTGCTTGGGGCCACTTCTGAAAAATGACAGGAGGCCAGGGGCCAGTCACGGCGGCCCCTTACATGTTCCAAGGATCTTAAGATGTCTCTAGAATTTCATCACATTTCAAGGAAAGTTTTGACTTTACTGGTGTAGTAAACAAGACAGACGCAAAAAAAGAGGTAAAAAATAAACAATTTGATTTTGTTCCCATCTCTGCTGAGCAACAATTTTGTGTGACAGGAAATAAAAGCCCGTCCCATAAAGACGCCCGTCCCAAATATAAGTCTGTTAAATTCAGTGGTTGAAGCAAATAATAGCCCGGGCTATTAACTGAAGTTTTATGGTATTTATATGAGTCATGTTCAGATGAGGGACGTCGGGGGCGACAACTCTATAAGATGAATAAACACTGATGTCCAGTTCTCAAATACTCATCCCTAAATTTAAAGCTCTTTCAGTTCCACTTTTCCCAATGATCTGCATCTTCTCAGCTATATTTGGCTTTCTTGTCACTTGAGCAGCTGGTCAGAGGTGTAATTATTAAACTTTTAATGGTTGGAGTGTCCCTGAGCCCCAGAGGTTAAAACGAATTCAACACAGTATGACTGTAACGCCAAAGGTCTAACTATTATTGGGAACCATTTTAACCATTTGAAAGAGGGTACTTATATGCACATCATGTAGGTGCAAGGCTCTCAGAAAACAGCACACGGGAGGAAAAAAGTAACACCTGCACACGTACTCCATGCCACTTCGATCACTTCCATTTTAAGACAACATTTCGATCCTCTGTGGATGTTGGTCAAGTCTAAATGTTTTAAAGGGTGAAACCATGCCTACATTTAAACAGAATGCACACCAATAGGCTGATCAATTTGATAAACAAAGAAGCCAAACCTATGCTGGTCTCTTGCCTCCTAAATGTAAGAATCTGATGATTTTTCTTTCTCATACAGGATAACAAACCAAGCAGAAAGCCCCAAAGCTGAAAAATGAAGCCAAAGCTAAAGTGCCAAAAACTGCAGTTCCTCTAAATGTCCACTAGAAGCTGGCTCCAAGAGCGAGTCAGTCCCCATAGACCTCCATGTTAAAATGTCCAACTTTACAACAAACATAAACGTGTACAGCCCGGTACGAAACACAGTTTTGGTCTCTGTAGATAATTTCAACATTCACAACAACAGTAGCGAGGAAGAGTTTCTATGTCTTACCTGCTTGTTGTCTTTAACCAATCACAGTCGTGTTGGACAGAGCAGCGACGGTGTTGAGGCTGAATGTGTTTTGATGGAGCATTTCCATGTGGAGAGGCGATCACTGTTAAAAGAAATGACAACAACAAAAAAAACATTAACATTAGTATGTCACTGTGTGATTCAGCTGTTAGTGACAAAAAAGACAAACATAATTTTAAACTTGTGCTGTAGAGGTAAAGCATGCAAGCATTATATTTTGGCCCTGGTGGAGCTCACTGCACTGTTAAAACTACCGATGATTTGCTGGCTGTATGTTCTCTAGAAAAACATTTTTACGACAATATCATAGATGCTCATGTGAAGTTTTTTTAATGTTTTAATTTAATTTTTTTTAAAATTATGTATGCTTTATTAATCCCCGAGTCAAAAATCTAATTTGGTTATAAGATGTAGCAGGCGTTACAAGAGGTGTTTTTGCATCACATAATTTTCTTTTGAATCCACAATTCCTCTGTGAAATCGTGGACTACATCTCCCAGAAATCTCTCATATTTGGCCGCTCCCACGTATAAGGGGCTCGCCTTTCCATCACGGCTCCATAACACGCCTGCGTGGCCTTGGATTGAAAATAATAACAGCTAGTGCGGTGGCTGCAATAGAAATAAAGCCGCTAATGTTTTGAGCATTGATCGCCACGGTTACTGGGATGTTATCGCCAGAGGAGAAGCCGAACAACATCACTCAGTTGAAACACATCTTGCAATTGTGTTTTATCCACATTTTGAAAATATCACTCAAGTTTTGCTCAAATCTGTAATGGAAACCCGCCAACACTTTTAGTGAGACACAAGTAAGATAGAAGTGCAAACGGTATGATACTACAGCTTTATTTGATGCGTGGAGCAGCTACATCTGATTTTGAGGTCGGGGTTGGTGAGGTTCTTCAAATTTTCCAAGTTGGTAATCCGACTGAAATTTGTGACTGAAAACTCAGAAATTCCGACTTCCCGGTATAAATGAAACACTCTATGAGTTTGTGTGTTTGTGATGCAAACTGCAGTAAGAACCCCAACTGAGACGCATATTCCCAATGTGCCGTATACATGTCCAGAAAATGCTCCTAAAACCTGAATAATTTCAGCATATCCAACATGTCTTAACTCGTAAAATGCTACATCCAAAATGCGGGATAATTCGGTAGGTAGAGCTGCTCGTCAAAATACTGAATGCCCAGTTACTCCTGATGGCTGTTCTGTGTGTGAGTGCATGTGAATTTTCAGTTTTGTTCAAATCTGTAAAGGAAACCCGCCTATTGTCACCTAATTCTGTCAAACATTAGAGTAGATATTTTGATGGAGAACAGACAATTTCTTGGTCTCGAGTGAGGAATGAGCAGATTTGAGAGGCTCATCAATTATGTGTCTGTTTGTGAAGTTCAGTAACCCTGTCAGTGATCATGTCCAGAATCATGATCAGTTATTGTTCAAATGCTGTTATAATGATGTCAGAAGATATCCTTGATCATTCATGACGATCCTTCAGCATCCGAAATAAAATGAATAAGCCATTTCACGTGCTAATGCCAGCTCAATGAATTACTTGTGCAGTGAACTCCAGTTTTTAGAGACGTTCTTAGAGAAAACAACAAAGAATGTGTTTGCTGAGAAAGTCTGAAGTGAAACACGGACACAATGTCCAGGTTTATGAGGTTTTACACGTCAATGTGAAGCTGCTGACACTTCAGAGATGAACCTGACTCTCAACAGTCACTGCAAAGGGCACAGCCAAAACCAGATTTTTAACTGATGAATGCATGTTTTTTTATCTTCCCAAGAGCCCATGAATACACCAACAAGGCAGACTCCTCAAAACTGTAATGTAACCTTGGCAAAAATAAAAGTTGGCAAGTTTTCACAAGAGGATTTTAAACTGTTCTGACTTATTGAAGCGAGAGGATGTCTGAAAGGTGCAAACACGTGGAGCCTTCATACTTTAATGTGATATTTTGTCATTATTAAGAGAAGATTACACTAAAAACTTTGTGTGGAGAAGAAAAGATTATCTGAGATTGAGAATCACACTGACAGATGGTTTGAGACATCATTTCAAAACATTTGTTCATGTTTTTACGGCACAATCTGACTGCATCTTTAGCATTTCACTCTCTTGTGACTTGAGCCGCGGCTTGAAATGTGTAATTACTATTTAAGGTTTAATACTACAGGTATGCTTGTGTCCCGGAGGTTAAAATAAAGGTAAAAATACATTTAAATAACAGTAATATCAGTCCTCATTGATTTTCTCACCCAGCTAATAAATCAGAATCTTTAACAATGGCATGCCGATTGAAGGCAAATGGATTATTTTTATTTTTACAGCAGAGTGAGAAATTGTTTGGTTATCAAATCTCGCCTGTTGTCCCTCCTTATATTTATGTCCATCATTAATAATTAAAATCGTCTAACTGGAAACAGCAATGAACGGGCCCTTGGACCTGTGCACAACAAATAAATCTACCTTCTTCTAACTGACTGACTAACTAACTAACTAACCAACTAACTAACTAACTAACTCACCAACCAACCAACCGACTAACTAACTAACTAAAATCAACTCATCCTTCAACTCCAAAGATGCAGCAGGATCAAGGACAAATGTAACTTCGTTTTTTACCGGCGTTCACTCAAAATGTGTAGCGCACCCGGCTATTTAAAGGGACCCAGTGTCAGTTAGGGACTCGACTTTTAATTGAAGTTTTATGGTAATAAATATACCTTCAAACTAACAAACTAACTAAATAACTGACTGACTAACTAAGATTTCCTTCAGTTTCTACAGGGCTTTCACAACCCCCTGCAGTTGGTGCCTGGGCTTAAAAAAGGTGTGATTTTGCAAAATAAACCGGCCTTTAAACTGATGAATGGACGTGATGAGGAGCGTTGTGCAGCTGCAGGTGCTGAGAGAGAAATGCCAAACTGAACACAAATCACTTTAACCATCTCAGCTATTTACTACATTTCTCCTTATTAGGGTTTCTTTTGTCCAAACAGATCTTCTGCTATTTAATTATGCATTTAACTGATGTGCAAATTAACCTTGGCATTTTCACAAAGGCACTTGTGTCTTTGTGATCACACCTCACCCCCCCGCCACCCCCCTCTTCCTCTTCCAACCAATTTAATTCCAAGCTGCAGATTTCATGGTCAATTTTATCTCGCTCACTCTCAAAGAGTCCATCATCAATTCTTCACAACTTTTCATGTCCCCTTTCTCCGCAGATTCACTGCGAAATTGCCTATTCAGGTTATTAAATAACTGTGACTGCTATAAATTTAAGGCAACACCCTGCGCTTTGAATATGCAGTTGGGATGCTGACCTCCAGCAGCAATTAGTCTCCGTCTTTGTTTATCCTTTGCACAAATCACACCGCTCCTTTCATTCTTTATTTCACACTTTTTGTTTTCAGCCGAGTCAGAGGACTAAAGCTGCGCGCGCCCACAGACATCCTCACTTTACGCCAACTCAGCCTCTTGTTTCACTTCACGTTCTGGTGAAATATCACATCAAGAAAGAAAGAGAGCATTCAAGTTTGCACTCCTCAGAGGAGCTGTGTGTCCACAGAAATGAGTCTCATTCAGGAAATGTGAATATATGGCGACATTTTTGCACAAAAGTTGAATTTTGTTTAATTTTCTTTTTTTTTTTTAAAGTCCCCTGAGAACCACGGAGGCGCTGTTTTTGGAGGCAGGGGGTCTCATACATCACACGGCTGCAATAGTCTCACTGCCCTCACTTCATGACTGAGTTTCTTATCTCATGATGCGCATGGCCGAAAACAAACCAAACCGAGTGAGTATTTATGAGGAGATCCCCACCAGCTGCATTTTCTTTTAAAGAGGTTATTTTTAAGGATGATATATTCCTTTGATGGTAGTTTTTAATAAGCTGCTTTAATTCTGATGACCATATGTGACCCATCATGACACTGAGTTTTTTTCCCCCCACTGCATGCACAATTATATCGCCACAATAAATGCTGGCATTGGTCTCTGCAAACCATGGATACATTACATTTGTACATTATTACGTAGCCTATAACCTTGAAACTTCACAAATTTCAACAATGCAGTTGTTAGTTTGTAGTTAGGTTAAGGCACAAAATCAAAATGGTTTTGGTAGGGATCATGTTATGGCTCAAAATACCCGGTTTTGGTGGCACTATCCCCGCTTCAAAACCAGCAAGTTGCTAAAAAAACACCCACATTTGTTGGCTGATAAGCAGCAGAAAATGCAGCGATGTCTCCCTGCCTCCCTGGAAAAGCAGCAAGAGTTCAGCATGAGTTGCTAAAACAGCTGTTTTTGTTGTTTGTTGGTCCCAAACAGAGGTCTGCAGCCTGGCAGGCGTCATTTCCAAACAGAATAAACAGCTTTAATACTTAACAAATAACAATAATGACACATCTTGTTCCTGTCGAGGCTTTGAACAAAGACCAGATTAATCTACATTGTTTTTTGTTTCTTTACCAAATGAAGTAAATTTTCCTGTTTTTTTTTTTTTTTTTTGGCACTGCTGCGCCGTACTTCTCTGCACTGGAGGAAGTAATAAAGATAAACGCAATATCTTTATGACATTTAGTCACACAGTCTGAGTCCTCTCCTTTGTCTTTAAAGAGACCATGGACTATAATTGGAGACCAGTGCACATCATCTCTCGGCTGAGAGGGTAAATGAGGGATCCCTAGACTCCAGGATTACCCTATTATTGAGAAGACGTTCCACTAAGCCTCCACCACTGACACATATTCCTGTTCTGTGGCCTATTCACTTTAAAATATGTCTTGTCAGGAGGCTTACAGAAATCTACATAATCCTTTTTCATCACAATTAAAGATACCACTGAACAATAAAATTGCTTGCTCTCTGGTTTGTTTCATGTTGCTTTGAGGGAAATGCAGCTGAGCGTTGCTGAAGGTTGCAAAAGGCTGAAATGAATTTTGGATTGTGTCTGAGGAGAGCAAAGAACTTTATAACACCCTCTAACCTTTACCAGTGTCCTGGAAAACAGAGTGCAGAATGTAAGGATGGGTGATTGGTCTAAAATTTGGGGTTTATTAATAAGAGGTGATTATGGAAGGTTCAGTGCAGACCAGTCAAACTGGACTTACAGCCTGCAGGCCAAATCTGGCCCCTGACCAGGTGCCGGGTGGCCCCCCAACTAGGGCTGGGTGACAAAACAATAACAATATCAATCGCGAGATAACTTTTTCTCAATTAAAATATGAGACGTAGTCGATAGAAAGCATTCCAGCCATTTTTTGACACAGAACACGAACAGCCAGCGATAATGAGAATAGCGATATGGAATTGTGGATTCAGCTATAGGAGAAGTAGGCCGACTCAAAAGTTTTTAATTCCTGAGTAAAATGATTAATAACACAGAAGTTTGACAGAAGCTGAAGTCAGAGTCCTGCAGTCAGGAGAGGTTGGCCTATTATCAGCATAATGTGCCTAAATTTATCTGAAGTTTGTTTAAGATGGAGCTTTTCATTTTTATATAATGCTGGAAAGTTTAATAAATAATAATAAATCATATGTAGCCAACAGCCTGCCAACATTCCCAGTTAGAGAAAGGCTGAAAATAAGCTCATGTGCTTGTGGCCCCAGGCCACCAAAATATTACATCTGCCCCTGGTAATAATAATGAGAGCTCAGTGCGAGTTTCTGGATGAGATGAGACATTGAGCGATGCGTCCTGGTGTTTCTAAATAATTCATCCAAAGTCTGATTAAAGCTGAAACTAACACAAAGTCGTCTGTAGAGTCTAAAGAAGTCACTTTCACCTCTGCAGATGTGTCTGTTTCAGACACTTTGGTGCTGTGAGGAGAAGCTGCGCTCTGTTTGTCTGTCTCACTGCGCTGCTGTGGGACCATCAGCTGTTTGATCCGCCATGATGAAATGCTGTGGCTGTCAAACACTCAGCTGTTCTACAGTCAAAGTCGTTCACTGCATTTGGTTCGCCGCGGCGTTATTCTTATCATCACTGGCTGTTGGTGTTGTCTGTCAAAATATGGCTGAAATGCTTTCTATCAATATTCTGTCGACTACGTCTCATTTTTCAATCGACGGAAAGTTATATCATGATTGATATCGTTTTATCGCCCAGCGCTACTTTATGCTTGACAGAAATAGACAGACTGATACGAAAAAAATTATTGTGATAAGTCTTTTTTCCATATTACCCAGCCCTACCCCAAACCATTTTCCAATTCACAAAAGATAAAGTGATTCACACTGTGAATTGTTTTTGTACTTTTAGTATACATAACGTGCCAGAGTGCATAAAACAGCATTAAAATAGAGCTTGTCTATAAAAAAATGATGGAGCAGGACCCCCCACACTAGCTTAGGGTCTTACCTCGGACCACTGTCGGGGGGATAGTGGTTCTAGCTAAGACCCTAATGTCTGAAAACCCCTGAAATATCTGAAAACCCTAAAAATGTCCCAAAATCCTAGAAATGTTCTAAAAACCTAGAAACGTCCTAAAATCCTAAAAACATTAAAAAACCTGAAAAATGTCATTAAAATCCTAGAAACATACCACAATCCTAGACATATTCTAAAATCAAAGAAATGTCCTAAAATCCCAGAAAAGTCCTTAAACCCTTGAAATGTCCTAAAATCCAAGAAATGTCCTTAAATCAGACTGCTGCATCTGGCCCCTGGCCTCTGTGTTTTAGGCCAAAGGCTAGACTGTCAGTTGTGAAATGTTGAATTTTGGGGGAGGAAATGAATCATCGAGAACCTTTATCAAGATCAGTAAGCCAGTTTTGTCTTTTTTTTTAACAGCCCTGTTTGTCAAACAGATGATCTGTGGGTTCTCTGCTGTTTGCCTCAGAGCAATCTGAATTCCTGCTCAGTTCATTTTTTACAAATTACAGTAATTAGAATAACTATTGGGGAAATAAATCATATTCATCACGTTCTGTCAAAGACTTCTCTTCATGCACTTTCTCCCTGTAATGACCATGAAGTACAGGCATATTCAGGTAAAAGTCGGAAAATATATCAAAATATACATTTATAAATAAATATTTTACAGAAAAGTGCCATAAACAGCAGCTGAAACATCAATGACTTCACCTGCAGCATTTGTGCCATCAAACGTGGATATTTCAAATCAAAACATGATCTCTTTAAACCACAACTAATTGATATTTGTACCTAAACCTAACCACACGTTGACCACAGAGTCTTTTAAAGTTAAATTAACATAACACTTTATCTGCTACATAATAACATACAAATGTAAAGTGTCTGTGGTCTGTATAAATGTACAATGCCAATCTTTTTTTTTTGGCAACTGGGTTGTTCTAAACAGACGTCTTTTACCACAGAAATTTTTATATTCATAGTAAAAGTCCTGATTTCTGTAATATAATAACATTAGCAACAAATTGTATATAATCAGTATTTTCATGTTGTCACTTGTCCAGGTGAAATTAACTTCAATTATATAAATAAACTGCTGGCTGGTTCCATCTCTACAAAACCGTCATATTTGACAAGATGCTTTGTTTTTATGATCTTAATCTGCAAACTAACTCGTAACAGCGGATAAATGTGGCGGAGAAAGAAGTCAAAACATGAACCACTGAAATGTAAAAGTATAAAATAGCATGCACTTAAAATGCTAACCCACGAATCCTTTGTTCAAGACCACTGTGTTGCTATAAATAAAACATATTTCAACAGAGAATGGGAAAAATATAGTAATATTATGTAAGAAAAAATAAACACAAATTACTATCAATATTTCCATGCTAAAAACAGACGCACAGACAGACAAAACCACCTCTCTCTTCTTGTTCCAACCAGTCTCCTCATCAGTCTGTGCCGTGGAAAATATGCAACAACAAACAGGATCACACTGAGTGCATCTACAGAACATCAATCAGCTAAACGTTTCTTTAATAGCACCTTTCTTACAAATCGAAAGAACAAAATATAATAAACATGAAAAAACAACTTTCTGAGTTTTGATGCAAATGATGATATTTTTGAAAGTTGGCATAAAGACCTGCGTATCTGACCTCTCTGCCCCCCTCAGTGTTTCCCATAATATTATGTGCAACCACTTAATGCCCCCCACAGCCTGTCAAATGACCGTATCCCCCAGGATACAGGGCTAGGTTTATTCCCTCTTCACTCTGGTTTTGTCCAAGTGCATTTAGTTTGACCAGTACTTCTGCTTCGCTGGTTAAGCTGTGAAAAGTTCCCTCACATCCAGGCCTTAATATCTAAAATACAGTTAAAAAGTGAATCCCAGTGTCATCACACAGCCACATAGAGCAGAGTGTCATCAGCATAGCTGTTGAAAGCGATGCCGTGCGTCCTGATGACACTGCCCAGGGGTTGCATGTAAAAATTAGACATGAACGGTCCTAAAACTGATCCATGTGGTACACCACAGGTAACCTCATAATGTTTGGAGAACTGATTAACTATAGATATTAAGAATGCTCTTCCACAAAAATTCAACGTGAAACATTTTACAACAATTCCAGACAGGCCGACACACACACTGTGGGTTAGTTACCACTCTGTGTGTGCAGACAACACTCGCTGCCAGTGTCATCAATTTATGCCACATACAACACACCGCATTATGTTTCATGTACGTCCATGAAAGCATCAAAGCTTCTGTCCACACATGAAAGTCAAAGAGATTACAGCGAGGTCACAGGTTTGCCAGCAGTGGCATTTTGTGTGCCGCGCAGAGAATAAAGTGATGTTAAATTACTGTTTTATAATAGACATGAATTAATTCAATATAAACATCAACTGTCGGTGCACAAACACACAGGGAGTGTGTGTAGTGTAGTCTTGATTGTGACTGATTACAGTTTTCTGTCGTTAATTTGTTACATAAAGGCTTACATAGAAAGTTTAATGAATGTCAATGAATGTGGGCATAAGAACATATTGCAAAACTGACTTAGAGCCCTCTACATTTTTCAGTTTGCCTTTGTTAATTTTTATTGCTAAAATCAAAGTCAAATTTGTTTTTTTGAGTGATCTCTGTCATCTGTAGTTTGTTCTTAAAGGGGGAAATAAATCTTTTAAAATCAAGTGTGGTGAGAACATTTCTGAGACTTGATTTTAAGAGCACATTGCCCAGCTCTGTCAAAACCTATATAATGTGTGACAATACCAACATTAACAGTTTTACCAAGTATAAAATATGTGATGAAGTGGCTCATACAAAAACCTGTTTCATTAAGTACAATAAATCAGTCAGGGTCGCATTAACGCACATTCATTAATTTAAGGTGCACTAACACTATTTTTCACAATCTAAGAACCTACTCTCATGTGATGTGATTTAAAGATTTAAACAGAAAAACAGAAATGAAACCACATCTGGGGTGAGTTTATTATCACAGTTGTGGCCCTCACTAATAACAGACTGTGTCTCGCGGCTGCACTACAGCGCGGTTTATTGAAGACACAGTCGGTGGAGGAACTGGTATGTCTGCGTCCTCTACATCAGATTCCTGCCTGCATGACAGCGGCGAGTGTAAGAAGAAGGAGTCCTTGCTCTTTGACTCTGAGGGGCCGACACCAAAACATGACATCTAACACTGATGTTCTCCTGCTTTCCTGTGACCTGTAATGAAAATTTCAAAACCTGACGGTGTCAGCCGAGTTATTCACAGCCGGGTCGCGCCGTTGCCTTACACTCCAAAAGTTTGTGACCTTTTTTGAGGAGCAGTTGCCGCCAAGTTAACAAGTATCACACAATCCACAGTCCTGCAGGATTATGTGAAGTACAGTGCAGCGAGGAGGGCACGGGGAGAAGGGCAAACATAATCTTGCTCAGAATGCCCAAAAGCCTGTTGCTTCTTTCATCTCTTGTGTCCGTATTCTCTGAGTCTCTGCGAGTATTCTCTGAGGTTGTTTTTCCCTATCAGTTTGTTTCATTTTAAGGATTTTTAGATGAAGATGAGATGATCTTTCATCCCTTCAGGTCTCATCTTGTATTTCACAAGAAAAGTGCAAAAAGATGGAGTCAGAAAAATAAGTACATTTTCACACAATTATTATTCTTTCTCTTTATCCTTTTAATCATCTGGTGACACCTTCACTTGGAAATTCCCAAACCCCAAGTTGGGGGCCACTAATATACAAAACTACCTAACCTACCTACCCCTAACTACCAACCACAATCAGCAGAATAAAGACTGGGTAACATCTGTTGTGTGGTTGTGTTTTGGCACAAAAACCACTTGATAAAAGTTAGAAAAATATCATGTTTGGCCTTGAAATACCCTGTTTCGGACATATTGGATTTTTTTTTTTTTGGTGGCACAACCCCCCCTGAAAATGCTGCTGATGTCTCATTAACAAACAATGTTTTGATGAGAAATAAAAAATGCTTTTGTTCAATCACGGCTGTAAATGCTACCAATGTCTCCCTAAAAAAAAACACTTCCTCTGGAGGCACAACCACTACTGTCGCCAAATGTCGCCAACACTTGGAAATATCACCCATGTCGTGTTACCAAACACCTGGCTTTGGTGGCACAATTCCCACTGGAAATGCTACTGGTGTCTCACTAACAACTGTTTTGGTAGCACAATCGCCACCAGAAGTGCGGTCAATGTCTTGCTTAAAAACAAAACAAAAAAAAACAAAAAAAACACCCGCTTTTGGTGGCACATGCGCCACTGAAAAAGCCCCTGCCACTGTCTTGCTCAGAAAACACCCGTTTTTGGTAGCACAATGGCCACTACAAGTGCCGCACACGTCTTGCTAAAAACACAAGCTTTAGGTGACACATTTTAGAGTCACAAAAACAACTTGCTGTTTACCTATCGATGTAGTATGATTGCAAGAATATAAATCGATGCATCAATACAATGGATGTATCGTTACGCCCATACTGATTAATACATTTGACCCCCCGACACCTGCTCGCTCTGCTTTTTTTTTTTTTTTTAAAGTCCAATAAGCTTGCGGCACTCCACGTTGTCTCTGAAAAATAAAGC
Source organism: Plectropomus leopardus (assembly GCF_008729295.1). Taxonomy (NCBI): domain Eukaryota; kingdom Metazoa; phylum Chordata; class Actinopteri; order Perciformes; family Serranidae; genus Plectropomus; species Plectropomus leopardus. Next base: position 36,859,192 of record NC_056465.1, read on the forward strand.
AGTTTATTTTTAAATAGATACACAGAAAAACACTAAAGCAGTTAGTTTACATTACAAAGCTAAAACTAGCCCCTCAGTCTAACCTTTCTTCATGTAATCTCAGACGGTACAAAGTTTGAAGTTGTAGTATTCGTGCCTGCAATCTGCAGCCCGCAGGTCTCACAAACTGCACTTCTTGTTTTGTTGTTTCCGGTGTAATCCTTGAAAGTAAAGCTAATTATCTTCAGAAGCATGTCTTCCAAATACCAATTTGTAGCTGTGTCTGCAGCTGGGTGGTGTCTAGGAGGGATACAGCAGATTTCGGGGGTAATCTCCATTCACACTGTGCTCTCAATGGCTGCTGGTGGCTTCGGTTCAGAGTGGATGTGTGTTATTTATCTGCCAGGCAAAGATTGTCACAACAGATGTCAAGGTGTCGCAGCGGCTGTCGAGCCCAAAGTGAGTCATGAGTCACAGACATTCAAATTCAACTCCAGTCTGATTTAATACAACACGGCGAATACCACGTCCTCTAATTTGTGACTTTATGGTGGAAGCATTTTTACAGCATCCGTGTTTATACATAACGTAATCATGTCAAGCTGCAAACACTGAGAACATGGAGGCCTTTTGCTGACTCTAAACCAGAGGTCACCAAACATGCTGACAATGAGAGCTACATGAAGGGCAGAGAGTAAAGGCTGGTACACATTAGAGGATAATTTTGGGCCCGATTTACCTCTAATGACAATCAAAAACACGGCAGACAACAGACAACAACTCATGCTGCAAAATGTATAATCCGCGCTCACTCCGTCTTCTCAGCCATGACTTGATCCATAACTTTTTTCTACATTTTTGGTTTTTTGCTACAAAACAAGACACACGCAAGTGTGTACTCCATATTTGTTTTTCTTCTGAAGTCACGTTTGATCACGCGAGATTCTATGAGATCCCAAGTCTGTGGGATCGCCACTGTGGCATCTGACCTATAAACGGCAAGTATGTGGTCTCACCATCTGGCCGAATCGTAGTGTACTTCTGACGATCACAACATTAAAAATCGTTTAAATCTGTCATTATGTCTGTCGTCTCCTACGTTTAAACCTTATTTCGTATAGTCTTCCAGCCTGTTCTCACTCCGAACTCGGGAAATAGCGCAGCTTTTTCAGTGCTTTTAGTTTGTGAACATAACACAACAAGCCACCTTCCACATCCAACCAGAACGCAGTTGGATGGCGTCAGATGAGAACGTGTTCAGACAGAAGCGGTGGCGTTGTTATTAAATGCCGGCGGACGGCTGAACGGCACCGGGCGCATCCACATGCAAAGCTCACGGATGGCGTCACTTGAGGACGCGTGAAACGCTAAAGAACAGCGTCAGGTAACGCTGCCGGTAACAACGCAATATAAGGAGTGCGAGTGTGCTTATATGGTGGGCAGGTGGACGGGTCTCACAAACGACTTTTGTGCAGGAGTTCACTTCCTGTTTGGATGTTTTTTTTCTACACTTACTATATGCCTCTTTTGCCAAAACATAACCGTCTGTGATTTTGTTGCCTAAAGCCGGACATACACTGAACCATTTCAGAAATGTTATTCATTCCAACTCTTTCTGTACAAGTAAATTGTCTGCGATATAAAGCCAAAGCTCACGATTAACGTGTTCACACTGTACGGTCCCATCGTAGAAGCAGGTATTATTTATATATCCATTAAAGTTCCAGTAAAATTAAGACCAAATCAATGTCATGAGTCTGGAGAAATAACAGTGTCACGAGGAGTACGTGTAAAAAGGCCTGAAATCAGTTAAGTCTTCTGTCATGTTTTTTGCAGAAAGATAAACGTGCGCAGCTTGAGATCATCAAAGACCAGCAAGAACCGGGTCAGGACCATCTGACACCACGTTTGACCAGCTACCAGCATAAGTTGGTTTTTAGCTGGGGGTTTTTCTTCAGAAGGGCTATCAGCTGTTTTGGCTCATCCAATCAGAAATGAGATCCGTCCATTTTTTTTCAGTTTGGATAAAATCCAGCCTGGACTGAAGTGTGTCGTATCTCTGTTGTTTTCCTCCATCATGATACTCATTGTCTATTTAACACACGCAGCTCGGAGCCAATCAAACCCAACTGATGACTTCTGACCTTGATAAAGGGACGCTGAACCCCCGAGGTCTCATAAGCTTTGTGTTGACGGGTCAGGGAGAGAGTTAGCTTAGCATATAATTAATGTTTAATAACCCCTGGTTGTTTGTCAACACTTTTCCCACTGTCTTTTTCCGTGCCTTATAATCTTCAGAGTGCCTGCAGGCACAGCATTCTCTGATAGCATCTTAAGCCTCTTGTTCCAATACCCTGGCCTGGCAGTAACAACACTGGCCAGTCACTCATTTACAAGCAAAGATAAATGCACAGTCCTTAATCTGTCTCCAGTTCGGTCTCCAGCAGCACAGCGCACAGGCCGGGCCCACGCCGCTAACTCCTCCTCAGGCTTAGCTGCTGCTGCTGCATGTCGGCCGCCTCCGCTCTCACCTCTATCACCTGCCACACAGGTACGCACTGATAAGCACACACACACGGACACGCAAAGCTCTCCCAGTAATTAGGAGGACATTTTAGGGCTTTTGTGCGTGTCCATTATTTCACCGCTGCAGAAGACACATTTTGAAGATATATATATATATATACTTTATAACAAAAATTAACAAAAATAATCATCAGATTCATTGATAATAGCGATAACTGGTCAGGTGTAAATCACTAGTTTCTTCACAATATAATATATAATAATCTTGATATTCTTTAGATGACAGAGACTGTTGTAACTGCGTCCTGACGCAGAAGAATACCAAAAAAGGTCATAATAAGACGCAGAGGGTCACAGGACAGAGAGGCATCACGTGACCAGTTGAACTGTTACACGAAATCGTTTTTTGCCAGCCGGCTGATGTTGTTTCAAAATGATGAGTTTGCAATAAGTCATGTATTAGCAGGAGCATTTATTAGTCCGGTGTGGTGCAGTGCATTCTGGTTATTGTAGGATTTCTCCCACTTGAGCAAAAGCATCCTTTTTCTCTGTTTTCTCTGGTCATGTAGCACCAGTTTCAAAAATATGCAAATCTTTCTACTGTTACGATGGGTTAGTGTGTATTTGTTGACATCACGGTAACGGCATCGCGGAGCGTAAACAGCTGATACAGAAGGACTCCTAAAACGTCATAAGTAGACACAGAAGGTCACTGACAGAGCGGCACTGAGAGCGTGTTGCAATCATCACATCTTGACAGGAATAAATGACGGACTATTCCTTTAAACTTGTGCCACGCGCTGTATTTCTCCAATAAAGCAGCTTGTTTCTTGTTGGTCGCTTCATCAGTTCCTCTCTCATTAGAAACCACATTTACAACAGAATTTCCTGGACTTGAAACTGGATTTCTGTCTCAGTCACTCCTGAGCTGTCAACCAAGCACAACAAAATCACTGTCAGCGCCACATAATTATTGGGGAAGAAAGAAAGAAATAATTAAACGTGAGTCACTTACACAAGCTCATTAAAGCTCATGCTATCCACTCTATTTTCCTTTTGGTCTGAATGAGACAAAAGGAGAACAATATCCCATTAAAGGCTGTTTCCGCACGCTATTCATTTGAATTGGAGCTGAAGTGTCAGTGTTTTTCTGTGGATTAAAGTCTGATAGCACTCGCAGGAAGAATGATTCCCCCCGTTTGAAGACGAGAGACAGACGGCAAAAGGCAGAGAGAACAGAAAAGAGCGAAACATAATGGAAGAATGCTTCGAACGCGCTGTCTGCAGAGGCTGAATTAGGAGGCAAATAGTGTGATTACTGTGTGATGTGGCGGTGGTGGTAGTGGCGGTGATGGTGGGATCTTGCCAGCCCCAGGATGCAGATAGAAACCACCAGGGGTACAGGAGGGGAGCAGGCAATTGTGATTTATGGGTAGCAGCAGGCTGATAAGGCGGCTCCCTTCATTTAATGCCTTATCGGCTGCGTTAAAGAAAGGCCACAATTTGCAGCATTCTTAAAAGCCCCAGATGTGACTAATCTCTGCAACCTTCCAGACAATCTGTCTCAGGAAAAACTATAGATCACCCACTTGTCTCACCGATCTCGGCCTCTCCTCCCTCCAGCGTAACCACAGAGGGAAACTGCGGAGGAAAAATGTGCGCTTGTGTGAGTCAGAAGTGAACGCTAAGAGGGGGAAATTATAATAATACTAAAACTCATAAATCACAAAGACAGAGCTTGGTTTAATGAACTGGTTTGATGAAAAAACAAATCAAGTGGTAATATTTTAAACAACTGTCTCAAAGAAGCGACAATTAAATATGAATTTACATTCACCAGAGATAACCCTCGAAACCTGAGCAAATGGTTTGAATTCTTTAATGAACATGGTGAGAAAGCTGTGAGCAGCTTATCAGGACAGGGCCAAAAAATTAGCAGAAATTTGGTTAAAAATTTTTAATTAATTAAAAAGTGAAACAAATAAAATAAATAAAAAACTGAAAAAATCCTATATATAAAAAAAAAAAAAAAAAAATGTATTTTTTTTCCTGTAACATAATTTTTGATATTTAATCATAATACTTATAAATCTAGTTATCTGTACAATGTTCCCTATAATTTTTTGTAGCAGGAAACAGCACTTCAAAATAAAGCTCTGTGCCAGAAATGATTCATACTTCAAATAATATGTGTTTCTCAGAAACTTGACATGTGTCCCAGTCGCTTGCTGTCCACTCAGAATTGACCCGTGACCCACTTTTGGACCACGACCCACCAGTTGGGAGCCGCTGCTCTATTGTTTGATGTGTTGTATCTGTAGGTATGTGAGAGGCCACACATGCATAAGTATGCAAGCGCTCATATGCAATTGCTGATCTTCCCCACCTGGGCTGTGTAAAGCAGGCCGGATATTTAAACAGGATTATCTGCTGGAATAAGGTCTGAGATGCGAGATGCTGCCGTGCTGAAAAATTCCATTTGTCAGATCACTGGCTTCCATGAATACTTAAGAATGGAGGGGGGCGAAGAATCAACTGCTGAGTATCCCAGACTAATTACACTTGTAGAACACAGTGAGGCATATGAAAATAAATATATGCTCTCAATTTAAAGAAAGAGAAACGCTTTAAAGTCAAATATTGCATACATTTGGAGGATTGTAGCGGCTCGTGCTAACCACAGAGGTGAATGGCGGCGCAGGAGGGATTACCAGGCGATGTCGCGTCGCAGATGATTGACCCGAAGATGAACACTGCTTCACTTCCTTCTACCGATTTGCACACGACTATTAGCAGCCGAGGAATGAGCCTGATGTCACAGTTTGATTTGTGAAGAAGTCGAGTGGAGGAACTTACAGCAGGGACACTCAGCCTGCTTTGTTTGGGGGCCACAAGACAGGAGGCCCGGGGCCAGTCACAGCAGCACCATTCGTGTTTCTCTGATTTTAGGATGTTTCTAAAATTTTAGGACTTTTCTTGGATTTTAACATGTTTCTTGGATTTTAGGCTGTTTCTAAAATTTTAGGATGTTCCTGGGATCTTTTAAAAGTTTCTCAGATTTTAGGGAGTTTCTTAAATTTTAGAACATTTCTTGTCATTTTGGACATTTCTAGGATTCAGGACATTTGTCAGATTTTGGACATTTCTGGGATTTTAGGATGTTTCTGGGATTTGGAGACATTTCTCAGATTTTATGATTCTTTTAGGATTTTAGCACGTCTCTAGGATTTTATGACAGTTCTAGGATTTTAGAATGTTTCTCGAATTATAGGACATTCGTCCAATTTTTGGACGTTTTTAGGATTTTAGGATGTTCCTAGAATTTCTAGGACTTTGGGCTGTTTCTTGAATTTAGGACATTTTGAGGATTGTATGACAATTGTAGGATTTTAGGACATTTCTCAGAATTCAGAAAATTACTAGAATTTCAGGACATTAGTGTCTTAGCTGTGTCCTCTGACTTTTTTTGACCAAAATTTTAATGCTGGTTTATGCACTCTGACACCTTGTGGATACTAAAAGCATTAAAAAAATTCTCACTGTGAATCACTTTATTTTCACTGTGAATTAGAAAATGGTTTTGGGGAGCCAGATTTGGCTCATGGGTTGTAAGTTAGGCACCACTTACAGGTTATCAACATGCAAACCGTTGTGTGAAATGGTCTGATTACCATTGTCTCAGCGAGGTCTGGTTAATTTTTATGCTGCACTTTGTTTATCTGACACGTTGGCTGAACTGGTCAATATTTAGCTGCTCTCTGGTATGAATTAAGTGTCTTTTCCCACAAACACACATGAAAGTCACCACAGCTGGTGCTCAATACATCAGTGCACATTGATTAGACCTTCCAATGACATTCATACATTTTACACAACGTGGCTGAGGACCTTAAACTTCAAGGGAAAGAAAGCCCTTTCAGATTATTAAGATCAGATATGACAGTAATGCAAACAACTGCCTTAAAAATCAATGGCATACCTAAGCTCCAGTGAGTAATTATTTCTGTGATTAGTATTGATCAGCGCCGCGGCGATGTCAAGTTTCCATTTTATTGGTAAAACAGTGCCGAGACACCTGACACAGAGCTGGAGACGTGTGCGAGAAATTCACTCATAAAACGTCTGCATGGAGGCTTTTTTACTATGGAGAGAGTTAAATGAGAATATTTCTTCCCTGTACATTTTTACATCAATGAGGAACCGTTAAAAATGACCCTGTGTCCTCAAATTTACCTGTATGTGCTACTAATTTGTTTAATATACTCTGCAGGAAATGTAGCTTTTGGTGTCACAATCTTACGCCAAAATCACTGCAAAGCATTTTATTTGACGACTTCGGCATGAGAAGGGGCTGAAAGGTCCGACCAGCTCACACGCACGCTGATATTCCCGTTATTCCGAATTATGGCAAAAAATCTGACTTTGATGTGGGTCACGGGTCACGTCAACAACATATTCATTCAATTCAGTTGTTAGTATGTGTATTTGGAAATGTATACGGCGCATTCAGAATATGCGTCTCAATTTTACCGCAGTTTGCAGCACACGTCCTGCTTTCTGTTTTTTGTCAACTTTTTGTGTTGTTTGCATCGTTGTACACAAACTAACCTGCCAACAGTTTGCATGGCTGGTGTGGTGATGCATGTCCCCCCCAAAAGAAAGTGTGTCAGTGGCACATCATGACACCACGACAGGGTCCTTCTGGCTACATAATAAACTGATGGCGCTCGATGGCGCATCACACCCCCCAAAAAAGGTGTCTTTTTGGCGTTGTTGTCTAAGACCAAAATCACTGACAAAATGGCGATATTTGAGGACTCTGACGAGGACGAGATCAGTTGCCATATAACAAGGACGGTAGATGATTGTCATTGCCTTGTTATTGTTTAAAAAGCACTGCAGACGTGTATGTTATAAAAATCAGAAGAAGAATTGATACGACTTATAGAGCACTTTTTTAGTACTCAAAGATACTTTATATACAACAAACAAAAGTTTTTTCCAGCCTCGCGTGAGTGCACGAATTTTACAAAATGGAGCTGGAACACGAGTCAAAACTGAGACACCTTGCAGACCAAGTGGCTGAGGAACTTTGGTATGTTGAAACGACCACTTGACGTTATTTGGTTCTGTGTAAAAATGTGAAGACGGCATAAAAAAGGGAATTAGTAGCAGTTTTGTCGTGTGATCTCTGTGCTAAAGTATCTGCTCCAGCTGCTGCAGCCTTTTCATGAAATACAAAAAAAAGAGAAAGAAAACAAACAAAAAACAACAAAGAAATCCAAAGACATGTCACAAAAAAGGAGAAAAAATATGAAAAAAGAGAAAAACAAACAAACACACTGTTGTGTTAAACGTCACCCCACTTTTACTTCTACAGTACCGGCATGCTGTCTAAAAATCACACACTGGAGCGACATGATGCTGCTGTTGTTTGGTTCTGCGTAAAAATCTTAAGGTGACGTAAAGAATGGACTCGTTGGCGGCTCTATAATGCGATCTCTGTGTAAACTCCAAGGCTGCTGCTGCCTTGACATTGCTTTGTCATTTCGGCGGGTCTAATTCATCACGAGCGCTCCTCTTACACCAAGGTCAGTTACATAATGAGGCGGGTCAGCGCGATAAAGGCTGATCACGGCGCAAAGATGACCGCCTTACACTTCCACATTTCCCCCTGCAACCTCTGTGACTTCACTTAACACGAGGCCACCGTCCCCGCCGCTGTTATGTGCCGCCCACCGGAGTGCCGGCAGCTTGCGTATTGTTTACTCTGCTCTCTTTGTTGTCATGGTCCGCTGGGGAAATATCCTACAAGTGAACTGGCATTTGACGGGGTCTGTATGATGTGGGAGGAGGGGGTCGCGGTGTGTTGGGAGTCACCTATTTCCTCAGGAGGCAGGGCCTTTGGGTCCACGCGGCGTGCGCCCCATCCACTCAGCCTGCTGCCCCCTCCCTCCCTCTGCCTCCCTGTGTTTCCCCGCCGCTCCAGCCCGCCTGCACGCCTGACAGACAGACAGATGCTATCTGCCGAGCATCTCCAGCTCTGGGCCTCTATCACTCCCCACAAACAGCCCATTGCTTGCACACAGGCTGCAAATTTTCGTCTGCCTCTCTCCCTTTAGATAAGGGGCAATATCAGTGACAGAACATATTTTATGTATGAAATGTAGCTCACAACAAGCAGTCAAGCATTAGGTTTGTTTAAATAGATGATCCTTATCGCCATTCTTTCAACACAGAGTTTTGACATTGTTCTCTGTTTATTTTTCTTTGCACACAATTCTTTTTTTAAATGCTATCTAGACCCACAATTGGCTCTTAGAGAGGCTCCCGTCTGGGGGTTGAATCCATTGCTATTTTAATTATAGCCGCTCAGAGCAGCGGCAGGACAGGCAGTGTGTGGAATATTTCCTGCCCGGGCCGCGGCTGTTGGAGTTTCTTCCTCCTAAAGCCATCCAGTCGACACAGCGGCAGCACAGGATTATTTGCCGGGGATTTCTCTTGTCAAAGAAGCGACTCTTTTCCCCTCCGAATGTTGGCTGTTGTTAGCATCAGATATTGGATGATTTCCATTTAGCGCTCAGGTTATGCTTGTCAGTTTGTGCCCAGCATTTTTGTAATGATGGAAATAAGATCTTACATATGCCACGAGTCTGGCTGACATAATAGTTTGGATTGTGTGTGTGTGTGTGTGTGTGTGTGTGTGTGTGTGTGTGTGTGTGTGTGTGTGTGTGTGTGTGTGTTTGGGAGGTATCAGCGACAAAAACACATTAGGAGATGTCAGTTTTTATATTTATACAGTTGCTTGTACTTTTTCTATTGATATGTTAATGCAGACAAAAGCTGCAGATTCAAGCTCCATATTAACCACCGCCGTATTTACATCCAGTAATACAGGGACGCTCAGCAGGCTTTGTTTGGGGGCCACTTCTGTAAAATGACAGGGGCCAGTCACTGCAGCTCCATACAGGTTTCTAGGATTTATGGACATTTCTGGGATTTTAGGACATTTTTAGTATTTGGGTAAATTTCCAGGATTTTACTTTTCTGAATTTTTAGCACATTTATAGGATTTAAAGATGTTTCTAGGATCTTAGGATGTCTGTCTTTACATTTCTAGGACTTTAGGACATTTTTCGGATTTTAGGACATTTTGTAAGATTATAGGACATTTCTAGAATTTTAGTTAATTTTTTGCACTTTAAGACATTTCTAGGATGTTTAGACATTTCTAAGATCTAGGATTTTAGGATGTTTCTAGGATTTTAGGACATTTCCTGGATTTTAAGACATTTTCAGGATTTTAGGACATTTCTCAGATTTAAGGACATTTTAAGGATTTTAGGACGTTTTATTGATTTGTAGGACATTTTCAGGATTTCAGGATGTTTCAATGATTTTAGAACATTAGTGTCTTATCTAGGACCTCTGTCGGAGGGATTTTGGGGATCCTCCACTGGCCCTTTCTTTGACCAACAAGCTCTATTTTGATGCTGTTTTATGCACTCTGACACCTTATGGAGACTAAAAGTACAAAAACAATTCCCAGTGTGAATCACTTTATTTTTATTGTGAATTAGGAAATGGTTGGGGGGGCCACCCGCCACCTTATCAGGGTCCAGATTTGGCCCTCAGGCCGTAAATTGAGTATCAGTGCAATAATATATAATTGACTGCACATGTACGTTGATTAGATATGTTTCTTGGGATAATTCAAGCCTTGTTTTGTCATAAAAAACGCTGCCCCTGTTTGTCCTGTTGGGTTTGCCCCTTGTAAACCCCCCAAAAACCAAAGCCTAACCCCCACTGCACACACACACACCCCCTCAAACACACACACACACACACACACACACACACACACACACACACACAGAGAGACACAAAGACACACACACACACACACACACACACACACAGAATAAAAGGGGGGGCACTCAGGTCATTACCATAACAAGCTGGCGTGTTTCTGCAGATACACTTGTTCAGGATAGACAGAAGCAGGAGGGGGGGGCCGGGGTGGCAACACAGGCCCAGTTTATTTCAATAACAACAGCCAGACACAAGGCCTATCTAGTCAGACTTTGAATGAAACACTTGGGCTCTGATGGAGCGATAAGACACAGATGCTAAAAGGGAGGACGGCTGAAACGGCCTCTTGACCCTCAGTTTGCTTTGGAATCAACGACAGCAGACGACACACAGGAAACAAAGTCAATAGTTTGATATTATTTAGCATTATTTATGTAGGAGTATTTATGTTACGGGGAAAAAAGCCTGCACCCTCAGTTTCCTCTTGTGTAAACTGTTAATTACAGGGCGATCATTTTCACATGAATGGCTGCGTTTACTCCGGGGTAGCTGATCTATCCCCGGGGAGGACGATGTCAAGTGCTTTACACACAAACAGATGTGTTTCCTTTTTCTTTTTTTTTTTTAACACAGGTAATCCTCGAGGTTAAATCTGGGCTAAACTCGACAGTGAAAAAGAGCCGGCGCCTTCAGATAGGGCACACACTTAGATTCAGAGGGAGATGTCCTAAATCTCAGCTTGATTTCCTATGTTTAACCGTGGCTTAGCGTTGGCTGGGCTGGATGCAGGAGAGCCTGTTGAGAGTTAGCGGAGTAGTTGTAAATATGTGGTAACACTTTCAGTGGTAATCCTCCTGCACAAAGAATTGCCAGAGATTATGGACCGGTTGTCTGACAGAGAGAATCCTCCGGCACAATCAAATTCCTATGGCTGCTGAGATTTGTAGAGGGCACAATGCTGCACTGCTCGGCTCGCCAGTAATGTGAGGGCACGCCGTTCCCTCGATGGAGAGCTAAGACACAAATACAGCATGAAGCAGCGGCGTCATTAGGCCTGGGCGTCCCACGCTTCAGCACTTAATGTTTAATAAACAGACCTGGATCTAAACATACAATATGTGTGTGTGTGTGTGTGTAAAAAAATAAATTTGTATATAAATATATATATATATATATATATATATATATATATATATGTCATATTATTCTTTAGGGACTGTTCTTTAATTAGAGAAAGGAGGGCGATGGCTTTTTTTTTATTAAACTTTCACATTTTTTTAAGACTACATTTTTTTTATGGATCAATTCATATCAGTAAAAAAATTTAAAGAAAAAAAAAATCACAAAAAAATATGAAATTACAAACATTTTAAAACAAGCAAAAAAAAAACCCACACTTTTTTTTAAAAAAAAAAAAATCACAATAAATTTGTGTTGTTGTTGTTGTTGTTTTTTAAAACTTGCTGGGCCTGTGGATTAAGAGGACATGTTTTCTTTAAATATATATATATATATATATATATATATGAAACCATTTAAAGATGTATGCCTGACTAATAAGCCACAATAAAAAACATGAATCTCTTCCCACTGTTTAAAGACTTATTTGACATATCTCCCCCTTTTTGCATTAAGCCCCTCCCTTCTCATAAATAACCAGCAGTCCCTAATAATGATAAATTGCCCTGGATCTAATAATCTGCCATTACTTGTTCTTGACTAAATGTACTTTTACTTTTAATGTACTAGTTTGATTCTGTGGCTTTTTACAAAAATACAGACAAGTTTTCCAATTCTTGTCAATAAATGTTTAATGATAGCAGCTGTGGAGTACTCTGTTTCTACTATTTACTAACAAATACTCATTTTTCTAACATCAAAATTCATAATTGAAGTTAAAATAAAATTTAAAAAAATATTTTTGGTGGGTAAATAAGGTACCAGAGTGCATAAAACAGCGTCAAAAAAGAGCTTGTTCAACAAAAAGAAGGATCCCCCTTGCAGAGGTCTGGGCTGAGCCCCCAGTGTCCTGAAATCTGAGTGACGCCCCTGATCAGCTGACCTGTTAAAGCGTAGCCACCAACCTGATGTAGATGGAGGTTGTGTGGGTTTTTTTGCTAATTTTGTCGATTTGCAATTCTTTCTTCTTTTGAATCTCCTAATATTCACACACCTTTAACTGAATTTTACTGGTTTCACCCGGCTGTTTTGATCTCTGGCTGAGTTTTCGCGCGCTCACTGTACCTGCTCTCCATACAGTAACAGCTACCAAAAAAGAGTTTTATTACTGCGGCTGTGTATCTTCCCCACAACAGGTAAAACGGAGAGAGGACAGTTGCAGAAGAATGAAGGAGAGAGAGAGACATGGGAATAAAAAGATAAACAGTTTGACCTTCTGTTTCTGCCAATTTCCAGTGGTCGCCCCCCCTCCTTAGCCTTCTCTTTCCCTCTCTCGCCCTCAGCCCTGTGTCGGACGAATCCTTTTTGGAGGGATAAATAGCACTGCTGCGCTTTGATAGCCCCAGTCCCAAACAGCAGCTACCGATAAATAAAAGGAACTTTCTCCATTTATCTCTGTGAGAAAGAAGTTCCTATTAGGGTCCCCATAGCCACGGGGCCTTTCCCTCCTTCACTGCACAGCTTTGTAGATTGCCTGCTTGGTTTAAGGTGCTATTGAGTGCTCACCAGGACAATTACATGCCAGGACCCCCCTCCGGAAATGTCCCTCCCCTCCACTTCCCCGTGCCGTCCTGTACCTCTGTGCCAGTGTTGCACGAGATGCTTCCCGCGATATGGCAGGATGGGAATAGTGTGTGCGGCGCGTCGTGTAATTGCATGTGTGTGTGTGTGTGTGTGTGTGTGTGTGTGTGTGTGTGTGTGCCCCGCTGGAAGAGGGGACAGAGGGGGGAGAGTGATAATGGCCCTCTGAATGGTATGGAATAAAGTATCATTGCTCAGTGCCTGGAGTCAGACAGTGATGCTAATGCAAATGGTTTTTACCCCCCACCTCTGTGTCTGCTGTAATGATAGCCCCCACAAACAGTGCGCGTGAAGAAACAGAGCGCGGGAGCTACATAAATAAAAATAGTCAGCCAAAATGACTTTTTGTTACCTTCAGGGAACTTAAGACACACCTTTACACTTCCCCTCCGGGCCTCCTCTATTTCTCTCTTGATTTTTTTTTTTTTTATCATTTGATAACATAAAGTAGAGATTTCTGCGAGGAGCAATATAGCAGTAAAAAAAAAAAAAATCATGCTGGTTTTTTAGAAAGACTTGGCCCTCGACCGGGCATGTCAATCTCATTTCCAACCGCCTCACAAAATCCAGGTGTTTTCAGCACATCAAATGAGATGTGTGTATTGGTTCTGAGGGTGCACGAGTCCAAGGCTTCACCTTGAGAAAGATACTGATATTTTTTTCAGCATATTGTTGAATCATAAACAGCCAACTGGATGACACTGGTGTGCATTTCAAACGTCTCGCTGGATGAATGATGAAAATGCAAAGAGTCTGAGGCTATTGTTTGCAGTCTCGGAGGAAAGTATCCTCACAAGTGTGGGCAGTTTGAAGAGGAGAAGAAGAAGAGAGGGGTGGAAGGGGGAGATGGCGTAAATCTGCGACCACAGAGGAGGCTGATCCAGGATCGAGGCGAGGATCTTAGATGCTGCAGCGCCACAAAAGGCGTCTATCTGTCAGAGCGAGGGCAGCCGGATCTCTGCAGATGCATCGTTGGGACGCAGAGAGCCACCGGCGTGCGGAGCCGGCGGAGGGGCGACCTGCTGCAGAGAGGTTTCTGAAGTCTGCGAGCTGATAGAGAGGCTAATCAAGAAGGCTGCAGGCCCCTAGCGCACGAGCCCGGGCCCCTTTCCTTCATCCCCGCTCCTCCGTCGACTGCTCAGTTTTACTCTCGGAGCCTATAAGCTCCTTTTATTTCATGGTGTCACTTTTCAAAGGCTTGTCTTTTGTCTTGTGAAAAGCTCCGCGACTTAGCCGTCCTTTTGTGGAGTGGACTTATTGTTGAATTTGTGCAGAAACACTGGCGAAATGAAACAAAAACGCACAATTCATTATTATTAGGGGAGACCGGGGGCAGTTGTAACATCTCAAATTGCCCCAATTAGAAATGAGACAGAACCACAAAACTCTTTGTGTTCTCTGTGGAAAGGTTCGGGTACTTTATCTGTTCCTGGAGGTGGGCTTGTTTGCAGATGAAGCAAACTTCTTGACATATATTTTACAAACATCACTAGGCGGGTTTCCATCAACCCACAAATTGCGCAAATTGACATTGCGAATACAAAATAATGGAAACACGTCAATTGAAAAAAAACTCATTTTTATCGCAAAAAACTTTTTATGCTCGCATGAGGTGGTATTTTTAGGCCATTAGAAGAAACGATGAGAAAAACAACTTTCTGGATGCCAACTACCATTAAACCCAAAGAAGAAGAAAAAGTACAACAATGTCACATGGCATTCTCCAAAACATGACTCGGTATGTGCGGATGGAGGAAGAGACCAAGATCTTCTTAACTCTTACAAAGAAATTACAAATATTAGATCAGCTTTAATGAGCAGCTGCAATGGAAATCAACGTGCCAATGTTTTGGCAACCATCGCCATGGTTACTGGAATGTTACTGGGAGAGAAGTCGCATGATATCACTCAGTGGAAACAATTATGTTTAATCGAAATTTTGCAAATACTGTTTAAGTTTTGCACAAATCTGTAATGGAGAGCAGCCTATTGTTTGAAGTATGTATATATATATATATATATATATATAAAAATTATGTAGGCATTAAGTGTGTTTTTACGAGCTGTAACACCTATAAACGTAATAAACCACAAACGTAATACAAACCTGCAGTTTTCAATGCAAGAATCCCACAAACTTATTAAATTTCTCAAAAACGTAATAGCATTTGCCGATTACAAACATAATATGAAATTACCTGCAAATGTCCACAAAAGACATCTATTTGATGTCCTAGAAAGACATCTATTTGATGTCCTAAAAAGACATCTCTATGATGTCCAAAAAAAGACATCTATATGATGCGACGCACAGAAAAGTCATCCATATGTCTTACATAAAAGACACATACACTACGTCTCGAAAAGACATCCATATGACATCCAGAAAAGACATCCAATACTCTTTCCAGAAAAGACATCTATATTATGTCCATAGATGTCTTTTGTAGACATGTGCAGGAAATGTAGTATTACGTTTGTAGTAGACAACTGTTATGGCGTTTGTGGGATTCTTACATTAAAAGCTGCAGATTTTTTGTGGGTGTTGCACGCCCCCCATAGGCTGTTACAATCGCCCCTGCACGTGGTGTGGACAGATGTAACATGTGACTTCTGGTGTTTCAGTCAATATTGTGACTCTAATGTTGCTTGTAAAAACAACTGATAGCTGTCAACAAGTAGAACGCAGATACAAGTTACCGACATAAAAACTATATCCAAATAGCTCAAGAGGTTTTTGAGTAATGACATCAAAACCAAAGAATGTTACAATTGTCCCCGGTCTCCCCTATAATTATTATTATTAGCACAATTTCTTTTTTAAAAAACTCAGATAAAACGCCCACCTTTCTATTTCTGTTAAAGGCCATAACGGCAGCTCTCTGGCAGCCTTATATAAATACTATAAATGGTCACCTCCCTCCACAATGCCTTTGTAATATATCATCGGGCTTCACAGTGGCCTAATATCTGGGTAAAGTTTCATAAGGGTGCCTTTTTGGCGGCCTGAGCTAAGTGGTCTTAGCTGCCTGTGATAGGCCTGCAGGTTCTGGAGATAGCGGCTCTCTGGTGGCACGGCTGCTCTCATAGGTCCCTCCCTGGCAGAAAGCAAAAGAAAGGGAATAAAGAGGGGCTGGGAGAGAAAGAAAGGAGGCAGGAGGGAATTGACACAGAGCTTGGCGAGGAGCCAGAGCCGGCCTCCTCGCGTCTAATGTACGAACGGGGATTTATTTAAACAGTGAGAAGAGAGGACAGCTTCACAGTGCCAGATTAATTCCGCTTTTTATTCAGAAAATAAAAGAGACTTTGAATTATTAAGAGATAGCGGGATTAGAGGCCTCTCTTTCCAACCCCAATCTACGCTCCTTTTAATTTCCACTTTATTAGAATTCTTTTTGAAGTATTTTAATGTGGACAAAAGGAGAAGAAGAGAGAGAAAGCAGAAAATATTAAATATCAGTTAAACTGCATTAAACATAAGCCCAAGCCTCCGTTTCTTTTTTTTTCACACTCATATTGATCCCCACTCTTTCACTTCTCAATTATCAACTTTTATTGTAGGTTCAGCCAAGTGCAGAGGCCGATTTTGAAATGAAACGGCTTCTATCTTCTATTCATCCTCGGGGCTGTGGGGCTGCGGTGGGGTTTCTCGCTCCCTCACACTCTCTCTTCACTTCACTTCCTTAAACCCCACTCAAAATGTGTCAGCCGGGGCGATTGTGTAGTGCTCCGGGGAGGAGGTGGAGGAGGTTCTCACGTCTCCTCCGGCTCGAGGTCAGCGCCGAGGGTCGGGGGGGGTCAACAGGGAGAGGACGGGGACGGGTCAAACTGTCCAGCTGAAGTGCACTCCAGTGGACAGCAGTGGCCATTTTCTGTTCAAAAACATGTCAAGACGCCATTCTCCACGCCGCCGTCCTCAACTACGATGCTTTTAGCCACCCGTGTGTTTGTTCAACTTCATGCCAGGGGCGTCTCTAGGATTTGAGGACATTGGGAGCTTCAGGGGGTCATGGGGGTTCCTATTTTGATGAACAAGCTCTATTTTGATGCTTTTTTATGCACCCTGGCGACTTATTTACCCTTTCTTTTAACTTGTGAATTATGAAGTTAAAATATATTAGTAGCCGTTAGTAATTAGTAGAGTTTGAAAAATAGTCTAAAATAGTATCTTTGGTAAGTGGCAGAATGAAGCTAATTACATTTAGTTAAGTACATGTACAGACTGATCACTAGATCTGTTTTTTTGTCATTATTAGGGCCTGTTTGCTATTTATGAGAGGGGAGGGGCCAGTGCAAAAAGGGGGAAGCATGTCCAATAATTATTTAAGCACTGGGGATGGACTTGTGTTTTTGTTGTTGTTTTTGTTCTTAATTTTTGCTAAGGGGCGCATCCACCTGTCAATGGTTTTGTAATTATTTTACTGCCAATTTTAAAAGAAAAGATGCCCGCCAGATTGGAAAGCAAAAGATTTTCAGGATTATATCTTTTCTTTTCTTTTTTTTTTTAAGTGGCAATTGCTTCTATTTAAAACTTTTTTTTTTCAATTTTTTCTTTAAAAATTTTTGGTGATTTTTTTTCCTGTAAAAAGTTTTCTTTTAAATGTTTTATCAAAGCCAGAAACTGAAAAAAATGTATCAAAATTATCATCACATTTTCAAATTTTTGGTGATTCTTGAACACAGCATGGGGGACGAGCACATCAGGCGTTTTCCCCGAGTCCCTCTGGGAGACTCAAGGAAAGATATCTGTGGTCCCTAAGGCCTACTCTTACCTACTCTTATTTTTTAAACTAGATCCTTAGATAGAGATACGGGACTATTTATAAAACATCTGGGGCTGAAGCCTTGGGCGTCCAGGCCTGATGACGCTGCTGCAGCTTATCAATGGGAGACGCCACAACAAGTAGAGGGCCCTCAGCCGTCCCTCACCTGATTCATTAAAACAACAGCGGGTGAAATGTCACATGCTCGAGTGCTTGTTTCCTCTGCGTCCTGAGCGTCTCACGGAGAGCAGCTCCTCTGTGATAAAGCATTCATTTCTCTGTGCATGACTGAGCATTGTTCAATAAGCAGCGACGTGTCAGCCGTCATGACCCTGCACACGTTCTCTGCAGAGTGCACGACACACACGACTCCATACGCCAAAGAGAGGCGCAAGTTACAGATCTATTTTGGTTTCTGAGCTGATTATCACAACAAAATAAAAACTCAAAATATTTCAGTGACATAATTTTTCCTGCAAAAAGCCCTCATATCCAAAGCCATGAGGTCAAAGCTGCACTTTATATAAATATGTTCTAGTTATGCACAATTATACCGACAAATCTGTATCAGCAGATATCGGCTTTAAAATTAAATATCAGAATGACATGATGATTTCTGCTGACATCATAAACCGATATATTTTTATAATGGATAAATAATTAATAACTGATAAACATTTTTGTCCTACTCTTCATCAGGTCAAAATGTTTGAAATGATGAAAACACACCCATATTCATACATAATGCACACTTTTTCTGCATATTTATGTTCAAAGAACTCAAACCAATGTGCTCAGGTTTAAAAGGCTAAAATGCTTGAGAAAGGCATCTGAACGCAGCACAAGAAAAGTAATGATCCAACTTTTAAAAGGTCAAGGTGCGTCCTCACCATGTTTCTTTATCTTAAAGTAACTTTATCTTAACTTTACAATAAAAACGAAAATTTCCTCCATAGGGGCGTAACATAATTCGTGGGGTGCTTATTTGCAGCGCATTGTTTTGATTCACTCTCACAACTCTCGTCTAGAAGGTATTAAAGATATGAAGGTATGAAATATTACAAACCACCCGAGCCTAGTTAGCAAAACATCCTCACAACTCGACACTTGACTGGCCCGGTCCGTCGGGTTGGTGACAATTATATTAAAAAAATATATTCAGCCACAAAATACGCCAGAAAAAAGAACAGAAGAACAGAGAGTCGATGAGGTTGATAAACCATCTAATCTTGTCACATTAGTGAGAACAGGTATGCTTCTATAATGCTGCAGATCGCAAGTAGCTGCATGTTGGGGTGGGCAATATATCGTATATACTCGAGGTATTGCGGCTTGTTCCACGCACTATATATATAATATGACTTTATTGCAAATGAGTATAAATTGTCATTGGTTCTCTCGCTCTTCTCTAAGGCTCTCTGCCTCTCACGGACACACACACAGAGCAGGGCTTTTGCAGAGCTCCGGACTGTGACTATTTAGCCACATTGTGAAACCATAGAGTACTACTGCGATTTAAAAATATTATTAATATCTGAACTGGAGAGCTGCTGGTTTATTTCCAGTTTACAGAGAATAAATCATCAGGTTTAATGGAGCTGCAGTAACAGTCTAACTTAATGAGTGGTACAGCAGGTGCGGTGAGTGTTTGTATCTGCAGAGCTCTGATAGTGACTATTTAGTTACATTTAGTCACCAGAGCAACTTGAAAATATTAGTAATATCTGAACTGGAGAGCTGTTATGTTGTTGCCCGCTCACTGCGGATGTATCCTGACAGTTAAAGGCGCAGCGGTATCTGTTTAACTGTCTGCTAAAGTCCAACTGTTGATCAAAAGCTTCAAGTCCACAACTAAAACAACAAACACTTCCTGCTTGAGATGAGCCAGGTCCTTCATAATAAGAACACCATGGGTCCCGCTTTTCACGTTTGTACCTTTTAAACAGGACGGCGAGGTGGAACAACAGGCAGAAAAGGGGCCACTGTAATATGACACTAGCTAAATTTAAATCATGATCAGATATGCAAAACATAAAGATCCTTACCTTCTAAGTTAAGCACATATATTTAAATGAGCCATGTGTGTCCCAGTTCTGCCATCAACACGTGGAAGTGACCTCACCACTGTGATGGATCATCAAACCAGCCTCAGATTAATGCCATCACTTCCTGCTCATTTCCATCAGCCTCATCGACGGCGGCGGTCCTGGCAGGAGGAGCTCAGCGGACGGACGGCTCTTTGAAGCCGAGCGTGGTTTAGGAGGTGAAGGAGGACTGGGCAAACGGCACGCCGCTGATGAATGACTTCACTGATCCATTACTGTCTATTTTAGTCCAGTAATCCAAGTGGGAATGCCCACATCAAAGCCTGGCTCCTTCCTAAGAGGAATTCCCCTCATACTTGGACATGCAAATGAGCGGGGCCTCCTCCAGGCCCCCACACCTGATTGAGGCGTGCGACGCCATTGCCAGCGACGCGCCATGGGAATTACATACCAAGGGATGGCATCCAATTGGACCAAACTCTCCCTAAGCAATTTGCTTTGGCTTTATTCACTGGCATAGTCAGGCATGGCAGCACTTCCTTTATTTCACGGCCATGCGGCAAGATTTCTGGCTGGACCTCGCTTGGAAGCCACATTATGGCTGAGAGAGGAGGAAAAGAGGGATTTGGTTTTTACAAAAGAATAGAGCGTGGATCTGTGTCAGTGTCTCTGCTCATTCAGGTTTCGGGGATGTTTTCACTTGTTGCCGGAGCTTATGATGAGATGTTCATGATTCTCTTCCTGCTCCTGATCCTATTTGTACTAAACGATTGTCGCTGCTCCGAGTTAGCTCTGCCAAACAAGTTTTCACTTCCCAGGAACAAAGAGACGCACGCATGTGATCATCTAAAGCCACCGCCACCGCGCTGATTCAGCTGCTGGAGTCGGTGCTGGAGAGGCAGCGTACGAAATGTGTGTGTCCTCTGGTCTCTTTTAACCACAGATACAGAACATCGCAGATAGTTATCCAAAAATAAATATAGGGTTCCTGCAGATCCTTAAAAAGGCACTGCACACAATAATCTAAAAATAAGGCCTTAATAAGCATAGAAAAGTCTTAAATCTGATTTTTAAAAGTGTTAAAAATGCTAAGACCTGGGATGTATGGTTTTTAATATTGTTGTTTTTTTTAATATACTAATTTTTAAAACTATGATCTTTCTTAATTTTGTCATTTCATTTTATGTATTTATTTATTTTGTTTTAGGGCTGAAACTAAAAATCACTGAAGCACATAAACTAGAGGTGCATGATATTGGATTTTTTGGCGATGTAAATATGTCGATATTTAACAATTCATTTTTGCTGATACTGATATCGATATATCCACTTTTTTCCCACCTAATGTTGGTGATTATCAAGACTCTTCTGCAGTGAACGAGCATCATATTCTGCATATTCTTATGATGACCAACCAACAGATGGCGACATGAAATAGAATATAGATGTTTTGTACATGTTCACTTCGTCATTTTTTAGAAAACACCAGTTTGTGGGGCAGCCACTAGCATCCGCCCCATGTAGGCTGAGTCCTTTGCAGCGGCCCTTTGCTGCGTGTCGTCCCCATTCTCTCACCCCATTTCCTGTCACTTTAAAACTGCACTATAACAAAGGCAAGAAATGCCCCCCCAAAAAACATTTAAAATATATATATATACTGTATATATTGCTATCAGCACGTCGTCCGATTCTGATTTTTCAGTTTAAAGCCAATATCTGCCGAACACCAATGATGTGCCGATATTTTCGGGCATCCCTAAAATTAACTGCATCAAAGTGTCTTTCTACGATGTTTCACACGGATGATTTTCACTGTGGCACTTCACACCCACGCTGTGGACAGGTGATGTGAAGAAGCCAATCATAAAAGCTCAAAACAGGAGACGGGCAAAGCTCTTTACAGTATTGCTGTTGTAAAACAGAATAGCTATCTGTGTTGCAGCATGTCATCAATACGTAAGTATTGTAAAAACACAGTTTTTACACTCTTTTTCAAAAAGCCATATTTCACAAAAGTGCAATGGAAACACTTTTAAGTCTTTTCTAGGTCACATGATGCTGTGTCTATGTGCTTGTCAGTAGGAACTGGCTCCTTCATGATGCAGCAGGAGCTACAGGAGCTGTTATTGCATCACATAACTCTGAGAAAGTTGATCAGATCATCTGGAAGTTTTGAATCCACAATTCCTCTGTGAAATCGTGGACTATCAGCTCCCAGAATTCCCTCATACATGGCCGCTCCCACGTATAAGGGTCTCACCTTTCCATTATGGTGCCCTTAACCCAGGTGTTGCACAGATGCTCTATTGAAAATGATTGCACCAAAGTGCTATACAAGATTATTGCACACATACCCTGCACATAATAAATGCCAACATACCCTGCACAGGTCAAATCAAGTACCCTACATCACATATTGCACATATATCACACATCAGAATACTCGATTATTAGAAATAGCCATCAGCTGCAGCCCAAGTCGCATTGTAAAATCTCAAAATAACTGGTAACATGTATGTGTTTTTAAACATATTTGCAGAATGCCTCCTGAATTAAAGTGACGCAGTTCAAGGTAGCTCAGAGTGGAGGATCCACTATTAGCTGTCACTGTTTCCTGGCCAAAATTATGAAGTGCAAACTCAAGAAAGTTGGCTATGTAAATAAATTTAAATAAATCACTTTTAAAGCATGGCTGAAAATGGGACTATTTTGGTTAATTGATCTCAAATTCTATTCCAAGTTGCATTAAAAAAGTCTTTAAACGTCTTAAATTGAACTCCCTTTAAGCTGTAGGAACACTGTAGGAATAACAACATGTTTTTACATCTAACTTGGTGAATTAAGGATTTATTTTGACCAAACTGGAGCTGCTGATTGTTAGAACAGTGGACTTACTACCTAGATTATTAACAAGGAAAGCGGCGGTTTGGGTGAGTTTTATTTTGTTTCTGTCAAGTTTGAATGAAGTGTGTTTTATGACAAGTAACGAGGAAATTAAGCCTCGCCAGTCTTCTGAAAATATTCTTTTTCTTAAGCAGCACATAATAGCTAGCTGTCACTGTTTCCTGGCCAACATTATGAAGTGCAAATTCAATGAAATTTGGCTTTTTAAATCTGATTTTGAAGCATGTCTAAAACTGGTACAATTTTGGTTAATTGATCTCAAATTTTATTCCGAGTTGCACTGAACAAATTGAACTCATTTTAAGCCGTAGAAACTCTGTAAATAGGGACAAAATGATATAAAATGTGTGCAACCAGGCTGATACTCTAACTGAGTTTCACTGTCCCAGAAAGAGAAGGTGCTTGTGTGATTTTCTGAAAAAAGAAGAAGGTCACAGGGCTCCCTGGACGCCACAGCCGGAGAAACGGCGAGGGAGCGAGGGAGGAATAATAGATATTTCACTGAGCAATTCTTAGCAGGAAAAGGGAATTTATGTACATGTAGATGAGAGGGAAGAAAACGGGTCAGTGGCTGCAATGGACCATCTTTTGGAGAAGAAACCTGGCCGAGGGAGCGGGAGCACACGTTTAATTTCTGCTCAGCCATGCATTGAGCTGCCAGAACAGCAGACGGCTGTGCCTGCAGTCAAAGAGCAGGGCTCGCTTCACGTCGGGGTCACAGAGTGGGCTTTTCTCCGCGTGTCGATAATGAGATAGCAAATGGGCGAGCGCCACGACCCTCTTCCTGGAGAGCTCTTATATGTGGCTCTTACACCTCTGTGGGTTCACGCTTTAGCACACCCCCACCATAATTAATTTGTCTTAATTGCCCTGCTGCTCTGGTCGCTGTCCCAACATTATTTCCCCGCTCTCTGCAGATTTAACGTTTCAAAAATCTCCCCGATCAGTCGGCAGGGGGACGGGAAGAACAGCGAGCCTTTTGTGTCCCGAACAAAGTCGACAAAACAACCACAACATGAGCTTTGTGTTGTATAATGTTTCTCACTTTAAAAAAGAAAAGACTGACTTTCAATTGAAGCTAATTTATTTTAGTATGACGTGCGTTAATCAGTAACGAACAGTTAAATGTAACTTCTTACCTTTGCACCTTTTACCTTTGTTTAGAATGTGGAATATTAATCATATTAATAATAATAATAATAATTAGTAGTAGTAGTAGTAGTGGTAGTATTTTCTATAGTTATAATAAATAATTAATAAAAAAAATCTTTAACAACTTCCAAAATTTTTAAATAAATAATAATAATAAAATAAATAAATAAATAATAATACTTTAAATGGTTTTTTGGACCCCTGTCGCCATCTGGCGATGTATCCATGCTAGCCACCGTCCTTATATGAAGTCAGTACTAACAGCGTTTTAACGTTTTAACGTTTTAACGTTTTAACCTGACGCCGTCCGGCAGCGTATCATATAGACGTGACAGGTTCCGTCAGGCCACGGAGGGCACACGGTCACGGTCTGTTCATGCCTCATGCTGCTGAGGCAGCAGACGTATTACACCGCCACGAACACTTCCGGCCACATTTTCAGCTGTCGCCATCTGGCGATGTATCATGTGGTTTCTGGTGTTGGGATTTTACGCCTAAATCACCGCAGAAGCGTTGGTATTTGACGACTTTGAAATGAGAACAAGCTGGTAGATTGTGAAGTGAACACAGGACGACATGGCTGTTGTACAGTGCTGCTTTGGTCAATTCATGATAGTTTTTATTTGCTACATTTTATTGTTGTTGTTGTTGTTATGTATCCTTCACCAATGGCAGTTTTGATTTTTATTTAACATTTTTGTCTTTTTACTTTTTTATTGCAAACTTAAGACCTACCTTTTTAGTCTGACTTTTAAAAGAGCTTTACCTATTTGTTGATTTACAGCAGCTGGGGCGTTTCTGTAAAAAAGCTGAATGCTCAATTTCTGAATCAACGATGGTTTGACGTGTATTTATAAGGGAGTGAGAGAAAAAGAAAGCTTTCTGCCAGTGAACGTAGATTTTCAAAAAAATAGCAATGTTCATCGTTTGCCTTTTTAAAAAAAAAATATATATATATATGTTTATATTAATACAAGCCCCCGTCCACACCTTGTTCTTTGGCAAAATGCCCGTCTGTCCTCCTCCACCACTAGGATTCCCCACCCAGAGCGCCCTGTCTGGCAGATTTGTGCCTTTCTTGTGCTCCTTTCATGGAGCAGAGAATGCAGCTGAAAGGCAGGGCAGGCTTCCTCGCTGCCCCGGGACCAGTCCAAATTGTAATCCTATTCCTCTGTTTATCAAAAAGAGGGAGAGAGCAGAGAGAGGGAGGCATTGAGCTGACAGCTTGATTGTGATGCTCCTGTCTGATAACTCAGCTAACCTTATCCATCTATTTCACCTCAACCTTGCAGCCATGTCCCCAACCCCCTTCCACCTGCTTCATCCTCCACCCTGTGAGAGCCACACACACACACACACACACACGCACACCTCACACACACACTCACACACACACACTCTCTGTCTCTCTTTTTCTCTCTCGTTGCCGTAATACACACACACAAATAATCACTGCACACCTCTGACCCCTTTATCGAGTGTCGGTGTTAATCCTCATCTCTCTGCTCAATGCAGAGCACAATCACAGAGACCCGCAGGACCTGCAGTTAGCGCTGTGGTTAAGTAGCCCACGGTAAAGAAGTCTGTGATAAAGGTGGCACAAAGGGTCAGTGGCTGCTAGGAGCACGGGCCCCAGCCCATGACTGGCCGTGGCCTTGAGACAGGACAAAGAGGCGGGGTGCGGAGGACGTGCAGAGTGTTAGAGGGATTGGAGAGGAAGTGGAGGACAAAGACAGAATGTGCACGGCGAGGGTTAGGCTAATATACGGGGATAAGACGCCAGCATGTAATGTATGTTCTCAGAAAGATATCTTCACTCTTTCACGTTCTTTATTTGAACTCTACAGTGCTGGATGTATTAAAGCGCAGGATTTCAGACTGACACTGTGGACCGCCCAACTCAAAATCTCACACAACTGCAGCCACATTTTTTTTTTTTTTTGTTCGGTTTTTGGCCAAATGGCTCTATCAAAATATACTGAACTAGCTATTAGCAGGGTCGTTTTGCATCATGCCAATCAATGTACAGACAGATCAGTTTGATATTGATGGAAATATGATTCTATCTCTGTTTCTCAATTATTTTTTAAGCAGATTTGTACTCATTGTCTATACGTAGAGACTGGGGGTCAGCAGATTATCGGGCTGGCCGATTATTTGTCATTTTGACGATTATCTGTATCGGCATTTTAATCTAATGATTGTCAATAAAATAAAAGAAAGAAATGAAGAAATGGGAGGAACTTTTACTTTGTAAAACCTCAAGGAGCTAACTTTATTTATTCATTTTTAATTTACATTTTTACTTGACTTTATAAAACAAAAGTTGCAGGAAACTTTCTGCATATGATGTTGAATTTTTGAATTTGCTGAAGATAATTAAACAAATTTTTGTGTTGGAGTTTGTTATATTCCAAATTCTAAATATTGACAAAAAGATTTTGATTTTTATAGTAAATGCATATCGGTTGCAAATATCGGTCATTGGTCTCATCGACTATTATTAGTTGGTATTGGTATCGGCCCTGAAAAACAGATATCGATGGACTGTTGTGGGGATCGTATGGAGTCACAATCACTGCCGCAGGACTTTTGTATGTCATTGTCTACATCCCAATGTCAGGCTGGTCTTTTAATTCTCTTGTTTTTATAGTTTATTTATAACACATATTAACATACTTTTTAGTCATTCCTTGTGGCAACTTTATTTAATGTTTTTTGTGTTTTATATTAGTTGTATATTTTGATTTTGAAAAAAAGATTTTTAATCTCAAGAGATTTTTCTGTTTAAATAAAGAGTAAATAAAAAAAGGATGTTCATTTTCAATATTCTGAAATAATCACTTTTCCACTGAATCTAAAGAAACATGAAATAAAAGAAATCATGTCTCTGTGTTTAGATTTGAGTTATGACTGAAATAAATGAGTGTAATTTTAATGCTACTTACAGAAATCAAGGTTGAGTTCAGTATTTTTTTTTTAACCTAGACTCTTTTCCCATGATGCTGGTGCTCGTAATCAATGGCACTATTTGTGATTGATCGGACAGGACCTCAACCGACGCGGAGATCAGTCCTGCACAGACTCTGGCTCCAGATGATGTCATCATAGGCTTTACTTTGGCGTAGCGGGCGTATGTAGGAATGCACCGTCCATTTTTATATATATAATAGTTGGTAGCGACGTCTCGCAGACAGCCTGTCACCTAAGCAGCCTGCCCTAAATAACTTCCTATTGGCTTCTTTCTTCAGCCCAAAACATTTCTACTTGGTTGACATAGTGTGTCAAATGGTGTGTCATTACAAAGTTACATTGCCAACTACAGGCCTGGCGTGCATTATACAACGTTTTCGGGTGTTTTTGGGGATCCGTGTACACCAGAATCGGTTTCACAGTGTTATCTTTTGAACGCAGATGTATCTAAAGACACAAAGGACAGACTTTTTTCGTGGTACTGTTCTCGTCTAAACATTTGATAACAGAGTCCAGGTTGGAAAGTACCAAACTTAATCTTTAATTTTGTGTCTGAGCTGTAATCTGGTTAAACGACACAGATGAACTTCCCGTTGTTTTTAGAACTCATCTGTCCTTTTCACCTCACACGGCATCTTCGCCTCACGTCTCTCCGTGCGTCAAACGTAACTCTCATGCACATTAGTCTGCGTGGCAGCCGTCATATGTCAGCTAAGTTAACAGATGCTTTGCAATTAATATCCTCTAATTACTGTATAATGAAAAATTACACGCTTCCCGTTAAATTGAAGCTTGCGGAGGATTTTTGGGTTGATGGACTGTGGAGTGTTGATAAGTAACATATTTAAATTGAAGCCATTTGCGGGTTTTATGTTAACATCCAGCCACTGTGATTCAGCAAATCAATCAAGCGCAGCACAGGTAGCTTTAATGGCACTCTCCTGTGTTCAGAAAACATCCATCTTCTCTGCTCATTCTGCCGCAGCCCGCTCCGACGATTGTCCTTGGGACACCCACATGACACATGACGACATGCAGCCAGCCAACACGGAGACACGTACACAAACACACATGCGCGCTCACACAGACAGACACACGCACACACACTCTAGACAGCTTCACTGTCAGAGATAAATGATGCCTGACACTGTGGCCTGGAGAAATGGGCTGACTGAGCAGCAGTGAGATGAAGATACTTCTCACAAAGGTTCCCTGAGCCAAACAAGTAGTGTCCCTGGGAAACCTGGGCGCTGACTTCTGTAGCTCGAGGGCCACGTGTCACTCAAAACATCCTCCAAACAACCACTCTGAAAGCTGACGAACTTTATCACCCAGACACAAACTTGTAGATTGACAACTTAATGGCGGGGTGTGTTCAGGCCACAGCAGGAGCTAGAATGTGGCCTTCATTCAAAAACAAATCAGGAATTGAGCATTTATTTCACATTAAAAAAGTGTTTCACCAATATAAACAGGGTCCTCACATAAAACTAGGCCGTCTCAGCAGCAGAAAGATGGAAATACTTTTGAAATTGGTGCTACTCGACCAGAGAAACCGAGAAAAAGAAGAAAACCTACAACTACCAGAACGCACGGCGCCTCACCAGACCAATAAATGACCGATCTGATCCTCTTATCTTGTAACTTACTTAAGTACTACAACCCATCAAGCAAGTTTTGGTCTAAAAAATGTTCTGAGAATTAAACAATGCAGTGTTTTAGTATTGTTTTCAGGGGCAAGCTTTCTTTTTGATCCCAGTATCATTTTCTTATGCTGTGCTCACACTGAACACGATAAAAAAAAATTCGTGTTGAGTTACTTGTGCATGTACAGCCGCTGGAGCACTTTTGGATTATTTTGCCACTTGCAAAAGTTTGCCCTTAACAGCTGTGGTTGTTGCTTACGTTAGCTACGAGAGGCAGCTAACGGCTAACTTAGTTTGGGGAACATTCTCTGCAAATTCAAAAAATGTTGATCATATTTTTTGGGGTTTTTTTGTATCATTTCACATTACAGAAAATTCAAATTTTCATTAAAAAAATGTCCTGTAATCTCAGGCCCCAATAACATTTTCTGAATGTTGCTTTGAAAACGTTCTTCCTTTGTTCTGATGTAACATTGTGGGAACATTTCATAAAAGAACATTTTATGATCTGTCACCTCCAAACATCACCAAAACATCCTCAAAATGCTGCAGCTAAAACATTACATCTTAGCATTTAACCTCACACAAACATTATTTGAAATGATAAACATCTTTGAAATGTTCTTTGAACATTAGATTAAAATATTTTCTTTAAAACATTATTGCAACTTGTAGATAACGTTACACAATGCCAGTTGGGTATAATCTGTGTCAGCGGTGGCGGGCACTACAAAAATGCGGCCGTGCAGCCTGTGGTTTGAGCAACAGCGTGAGAGCCGTAAAAACGCCGTCAGATGACGTCTTTTGTACCAATTCGCGCCATCTAGCGGAGTTTCAGTGTGGAGGAGGAGGGATATCCGGTCACAGGTTAGATGGAGGAAAGTTTACCACGGTTTATTGACACATACTACGCACATTGTTAAGACACAAAGCTGGTGGAAAATCAGCAAAGTATGCCGTTAAAAGACTTATTACTGCACATCTCTGATATTCATGAATATTATTATATATTTTCTATATTTAATTGCCGGAGTCGAAGCCTCCTTTGATTGCCGTGTTGACAAAGACTGATGTGAGTTGAAGACGACGCAGCGGACTTTTAATGCGACGTCTGTCTTTTGTGTGGAGAAACAATAGCAGCTGTAGCTCGGGGGCCGCTCGGTGCTGTGGGAGCCCCAGACACAGACAGGAAGGAAACACAATGTTCAGAGACCTATCCCCTTCAGGACGATCGGATCAGTCACTCAGAGGGCCCCTGCGCGGCCCTCGAGGTCAAGGGCCACGCCAGTCAGACGAGACACAACAGTATGTAAATGATTGTGTGAAGACACACTGTTAGAAACTGCTTTTATCACACGACGATATAGGACACAATGAAAGAAAAAAAAGAATAAAAGTGCTCCGAGTGGCTCCTTCTAAAAATATCTGCGTGAGGAGGGAGGGAGGGAGGACGGAGGGGGAAAAAAAAGTGTGAAAAATAGAAAAAGGAAACAGGCCTTTTACAACTTTAAAGAGAAAGAAGCTGTGGAGTGAACGGGAGAAAATATTTACTCAGGGAATTAGTTCAGGATCATTGTGTGCGTGCAGGGCTTTAGTTCCCTGGCTCCATTTCAAGGCCCAAGTGGCTCAACTGGAGCTCCCTCCAGGGCAGGCCTAATTATCACAGGGCTAGGGCCATTAAAATGCTTAACTAACCTCGTTTCTCCAAAACGCACAGATTAACGCCAGCCTCCAGCAAAGTGTCGGGAATAACCCTGCTGCCTAATACCCTCTTTGATTTTTTTTTTTCTCCAGTGTGGAGAGGCGAGGCGGAGGACTGGTGTGGTAATAGTTACGGATGGATAAGAATGCTAGAAGTTACGGTCCCATCGACCCGTGCTTTCACTGCCAACGCTGCACAGGCTGCACAGGCTGCAGCAGGCGGCACAGGTAGTCCTGAGGAGGACACTGTGTACCTGTCCGAATAAATCCATCGCAAATCAGCGCTGCGAGAAGTACTGCGAACATTTAGGGAAGTAAAAGTAGCAATGTCACAGTGTAAAAATACTCTGTTACAAGTAAAAGTCCTACATTCATCATTTTACATCAATAAAACTACAAAAGAATCAGCATCAAAGTTTACTGAAAGCTATAATATGTAACTTCTCTGCACCAAAATGCCTACAAAAGGACTCGAAAAATGCTCTGTATGATGTTGAGCCGCAGAATTATAAATAGTGCTGGATGAAGTACCTGATGAGAGCCACACACATAGAGTAAAGATATCTTATCAGAAACTGACTTTGGTAGAAGTTACAGTCAGCTGTTAGAGTATTACTTGAGCTAAAGTCTTCAAGTATCTGATATTTACTGTACTAAATTATCACAAATAATGTTAAGATATTAACCCTTTTAAACTTGAGCATATTGGCTTGATGTCTTAAAAAAAAAAAACATGTGAAGAGACAATGAGCAACAAAAGAAGAAACTTATTTGAAAAGAAGGAAAAGGAAAAAAACAAATGCAAAGTAATAAAAAAAAAGGCAAACAAGACTTGGAAAAAGTGGCAAGAAAACCTATAATAATTCTGTAACATCATTTTAGGATTTAGGGACAAATTTTAATTTTAATGTCAAAAACTAAGATTGAAAAATGACAAATAAATCTACCTTCCAAAGGTTTTTTGTTCATTCGGTGGCTGGCTGTCAGTGGCGTCATATCCCCTTTTCACATGTCAAGAAACTGTCATAAATTGACTTTTTATCTGGTTTTAAGCCACACTTTCACATAAATAATGAATCATTTTGGTCGTGCTTTCTACATGCTCCATCTGCAGGAAGGCTTTTAGTCATGAGACGTGCTGATCTTAAGTTACCAAAGAAACAAGCTAAATGTTAACGGCAGCTCAGCTCCAGCCCTGTCGCGCCAAACGTCGGAAAACACGTTTTCAATGTGAAACTTTTTCATTCAGTGTGTTTACCAGTTAAAATCAGCTGGTCTGTTTGTTTTGGAGAGGAAGAGACCTCTGTGGATAATTCAGCTCCTGATAAAAACCTCCTGGACAATAAACACTGGAGGAATTCCAACGCGGAGAAACTAATTGCAATGACTTATTATGTTATTGTTTGATTCAGAGACTCCTAGCAGCATGTAATTACGTATCGTGCATTTAGGTACCAAAAGTAAAAGTACTCATTATGCAAAATAGCTGATGACAGTGAATGAATTCAGCTGTCTTCACTCGATGAACAGAAAAAGAGAGCAGAAATCAAGTGTGCACGGGCCACAACTATCATTTATTACACACTTGTCAGCTCACCTCTGATGTATTTGTCTGCTGGTTGTATTGTTATCTAAACTAAAGCTAAAGGAAGCATGGACACATAAAGTCTGATGGCATCAGACCTGTTCAGCCGGAGGAGCGGCCTCAGCAGGTCTGTGACTCATCAGCAGGTAAACCCCAGGTGTAATTAATTCTGTAATAATGATGGTGCCGTTCTATTTCAGGGCCTCAAAGAGCCAATGAGTCAACCTGCATACAGTCGCATCAGAAACTGGCAGAGCAACATCCATCTGTGCATCTGAGGAGTATTTTAATGTGACGTAGGGACGACTCGCAGAGCACGGAGGAGACACTGCGGCTGCTAAGCTAACAGCTAACATGCTAACCAGCTGGGACATGCTACACTAACAGCCGCAGTGTCTGTGTCAGGACATTTACTGCCTCTGATGTTTTGTTCTCAGGACTAGAAAGTATTTCATTAAATGAAAAGTTTTAAAATCCTAGAAACATCCTAAAATCCCAGAAATGTCTTAAATAATAGAAATGCCCTAAAATCTTAGAAATGCCCTATAATTCTAAAAACCTAATCTAAAAATCCTGAAAATGTCCTAAAATCCTGGAAATGTCCCAAAATCCTGGAAATGTCTGCAATCCAAGAAATGTCCTAATATCCTAGAAATGTCCTAGAATCCTTGAAATGTCCTAAAATCATCCTTAAATCCTAGAAATGCCTAAATTGCTAGAAATGTCCTCTAATTCTAGAAACCTCCTAACATCCTTAAAATGTCCTAAAATATAAGACACGTCTAAAAATTATAGAAATGTCTTTAAATCCGTAAAAATCCAGGAACATGTATAGGGCTGCTTCTACTGGCCCCTGTCCTCCTGTCATTTTGCAAAAGTGGCCCCCCGGCAAAGAGAGCGGAGTCTCCCTGTTGTAGAGTGAGTTTTGTGACGATTCCTCATATTTTATTTCTGCATTTGACTCGTCGTTGCTGTTTCATTAGTCAGATTTCACAGAGATGCGACACAGAGAGCGAGGAGGCAGTAGTCAATAAAGCCGAGTCTGCACCGGGCGACATTTAAACCATTAGTATGAAAAATAACTTTTTCTAAATGAAAATACATTTTTCAGGGATCGCTCACATTCAGATCCGTCCAGTTGACTTTGATCAATTATCTGTTGCTGCCTCAGATTAAGCAGCGACATGGATATCAGTGATGGCTGAATATATCTACTTTTTTGCTTTTAGCGAGTGCAAGAACCTTTTCAAACTTTGTGCATTCACTTAAAGTCAATGTACACAAACTACGGAGCTGTTGGGAAAGACGGGCCTCTAAAGGAGACGTGATAATGATAAACTGATCTTCAACCTGTAAAACCTTGTAAATAAGACCTTCTCTTACCTTTAAAATACTCGCTGCAAAGCTGCACAGAGGCACAGTTAATGCATGTTTTCATATACATGTCTTAACAAATCTGTTCAGTGCACAATATTCCAAATCAGCGCATGTATTGAACAGGAAACAAGGTCATTTGTATGCAGTGCACTGTATAATGAATATAATTAATCTTGGCAATAAGACCCCACGCCTATACAGATGCCGATCATGTTTTAGCACTGCTCGAAATGAATTTGTTGTGCTACCCACTTTGTCTTTCAGGCATTGAGGAGACATGAATGAAGTGTCTGATAGCAGGATCACGCTCTTTGTTCAGGATAACACGAGGATTCATTGGTTCATTTAAACAACTGTCGAAAAATCACTGCAATACGCCGTGATTATTTCTCAAAACGCGGTTTTTCTTTTTTAAATAAGCTGGGTCTCTTGATCTTAAGGAAATCAAATTAAACTCAAATCCAATCTGGGTGACTGGAACGACGTGGTTTATCCTTACATCCCGACTCGAGCACAACATGCCAACATGTGAAGTGTTTTGTAAGTGTTAACCCCGTTGCTCCCTTTTCTTGCACCTTATCATTGCAGCTTTGTTTTGCATGTAGGTGCATATTTTCCGATTTAATGCTATCTATTGTTTGACTGAATATTATCAACATGCAGCACAACCAGATTTAATTTGCAGGTTGCCAGTTCTGCACTGTTCAAGGCTAAAAAAATAAAATTAAATAAATTTTAAAAATGATATTGTTACTCTTATTAACAGTGGCGTTTCTGTGGACACTGGGGGCTTAGCCTGGACCTCTGCTCATTTTTGATTATTTATTAACCCTGAAAATACTTTTTTTGACTTTAATTATGAATTGCAATGTTAAAAATATCAACAGTTGTTATTAATTAGTGCAGAGTAGAAACAGAAAACTTTACATTCGCTATCATTAAAATCTATTAATTAGAATTGAAAATTAAGTGGTGTTTTTGTGTTTTTTTTGTTGAATCAAACTAAGTGCATTTAGTAGATCTAGAGTTTTTTTTAAATCATTATTAGGGACTGTTTGTTATTTATGAGAGATGAGGGGCTGGTGCAAAAATGGGGAGGCATGTCAAATATTTCTTCAAGCACTGGGAAGGGACTTATGTTTTCGGAGGGCATAGAGGAGGGCCACAGCATTTAAAATGGTTTTACATGTATCATCAGTAAACAGGTTTTTTTTTAAGAATACATGCCTTCCAAACCCGTGGGCATGTTTTCTTTAAATTTTGTTGATTTTTTTTTCAACCTTTTTTTCTTTTCTTTTAAAATCTTTTAGTGATTTCAAAAAATGACAATTTGTTTTTAAATTTTTTAAAATTATTTTTGGTGATTTTTTTTTCCCTTTATTTTAAAATTTTTCACTTTTTTTCTTTTAAAGTTTTAGTAATCTAAAAAAAATATTTTTTCTTTTAAAATTTTGGGCTATTTTCTTTTCTTTTCATATTTTAGATGATTTTTAATAATTAATAATAATAATAATAATTTTAAAAAACATGCCTTTCAAACCTGCAAAGTAATTAAAATAGAAATCTCCAAAATTAAACCATTTATCACAGGCAGAAACTGTAAAAACCTGACTTATCAGAATTTTTGTTGGATTTTTAAATTTCGAACAGTCTTTGATCACATCACTTCGTGTATTTTCCCTGAGACACTCACGGAGGCTCAAAGAAAATATCTGTAGCTACCGACTATAGTTATATACCGGTACATAAGCCTAGGGTGCCCGCGCCTAATGACACCACTGATTATTATGGTGCTCTCATCCTGTTTTACTCTTCTTCAGGTGTTTCACTGAGCACCTTTAATCTTTCATTCCCAATTATATCTCACTATTCATCATTCTATCAAAGTACTATTGGTATAAGCCCTCTGTTGTAAGCTCTGACAGGTGGCGGCTCCCTTCGGGGAACCCTCACACTCCTGTGATTGTGATGCTCTGAGTCGACACTTTGAGAAAACACTGCTGGTGTAATTGGGAAGCGGACGCTAACTGAAAGCAAACTGCGACTGAATTTTCATTTTATTCAACTCGAGCACTTTGAGAAAGGCTTGTGTCAACGGCTTTGTTGTGATCTCTGCACATTTACATGTTGTTCTGCTTGTTGTTGGAAGGAATCAAACATCAGATATCAGTTTATTCTTTCAGCAGAACCGAGCTGGAAACTCACTACACCTGAACTCAAACCACATCCAGTGTGTCCTCTAATCATGTCCCCATCACACACACAGGGGGGTGCCGATATACACATTTTGGAGCTCTAGAAGAGACGGGAATCACCTGACAGACAATGACAGCAGAGCGGATATTCAAAGACACTGGCGGAGACATCGGCGGAGACACAGGCAGAGACACTGACGGAGAATGAGAGCGGAGCGGACATTCAGAGACACCAACAGAGAATGAGAGTGAGTGGACATTCAGAGACACCAGCGGAGACACAGGCAGAGACACCGACAGAGAATGAGAG
Organism: Plectropomus leopardus; assembly: GCF_008729295.1. NCBI lineage: Eukaryota > Metazoa > Chordata > Actinopteri > Perciformes > Serranidae > Plectropomus > Plectropomus leopardus. The sequence goes on from NC_056465.1 coordinate 36,894,920, forward strand.
TGAGTGGACATTCAGAGACACCAGCGGAGACACAGGCAGAGACACCGACAGAGAATGAGAGTGAGTGGTCATTCATAGACACCAGCGGAGACACAGGCAGAGACACCGACAGAGAATGAGAGTGAGTGGACATTCAGAGACACAGGCGATGAATGAGAGCGGAGAGGACATGGCTGGAGAGCGCTTTATCGACATTCTATCGACTACGTCACATATTTCAATCGAGGAAAAGTTATATCGCGATTGATATCGTTATTGTTTTATTGCCCGACCCTAGGTCACAGTGACCTTAACCTTTGACCACAGAAATCTAATCAGTTCATCCTTGAGTCAGAGTGGATGTTTGTACTAAATTTGAAAAAATTGCCACGAGGCGCTCTTGAGATATCACGTTCACAATTACGGCCTGACATATGGACGAACAACCCGAAAACGTAACGCCTCCGCTCTCGGCTATCACCATCATAGAGTCATAAAGATATTTCTCCTGTCTCCTTTGTGTCATCTTTCTCGATCATATGTTTCAGCTTATAGCAAAAAGGTTTGCATTTGACAGAAATTAACCAGATTTTCGAAACGACCAGCAGATTTCTTATTGCACGTGTAAACTGTGGTAATGAGAAAAATAGGCTGAAATCTTTTCACCCTCTGATGAAAGCGGACTGATATCTTTGTGGACTTTTCTGTGCTCCTGACGGGGAGTGTGTCCTGCTTATATGTTTTCCCCTTTGAAAAAGACACATTCTTTCTAAAGAGGAAGGAAAAAACATTTCACTTTTCAATTACCCCCAGCTCCTTCACCTCTCCCGTCCTCCCCAGGTCTAGTTTCCAAGGAGAGCAGAGAAAGAGGAGGGATGCTTTTCACTTGCACGGCGGCACCCCTCCCTCTCATTCTTCTCCTATCATTCCAGCCACCACTTTTATGCATGAAACAGAGAGGAAGATTGAAAGCATTCACCGGCCATTCAGACAATGAAGAAAGGAGATCCTCAGAGCTTTATTAGATATGAAGATCTACAATAAAAATCAATTTCTGGCCTCTTTATGCAGTTTAAATGACAAAGCCTCAACCCATTCAGCCATTGTGTGTGCAGGAAAGTAATTCTGCAGCAGCGGCCGAGACAAGAGCGCCGTATACTTTCTGACCTGCGATTGCAGATTCTAATATGATACAGACCTACTGAGATAATAGGAGGCACTTAATATCATCTGTTGAGAAGAAAAAAAAAGTTATCTCATATCTTTTGGTAGATAGATGGATAGGGGATGAGGTTTAAACCATTTCGTGGGCAGAATACTAAACAGGCTGAGATGGACAGCTGAGCGTTTTACTCTCGGCTCACAAAAGTTGGCAACAAGAAGCATAACAGTCTCTCTCTCTCTCTCTCTCTCTCTCTCTCTCTCACACTCACACACACACACACACACACACACACACACACACACACACACACACACACGAGCGGTTCATTAGACCACTCACTGTTTCAGGGAATGGATTAACCGAGTGACAAAAATGTCTACTTTCAAATGTCTTATATACAGAAAAACAGGGAGAGAAGATACAGGTGCATCTCAAAAAAAGATTAGATTATTCGCCATTTAATCAAAAAAGGTAAACTTTTAAATATTGTGTATTTGTTGCACATAAACAGAAATCTTTCAAGCCTTTTTTTTGTTTTGATTTTGATGATTAAGGCTTATAGCTCATGAAAATCAGAAATCCAGTATCTCAAATTATTAGAATATTTCCTAAGATGACTTACAATACAGAAATATCCAATGTCTGAGAATATGTTCCTTTATATACTCAATACTTGGCTGGGGCTTCTTTACTATGAATTACTGCAAGGAAGACTTTTCTGTTTTTAGTAGCGTTCTTCTCATCTAAACATGGCCTGAAATAATGATTTTTTTTTTTAAAACCTCAAACTTTGTGACATTATGACACTTTTGTTGTCCCAAATATTTGACTTCTTTCCTCACCGGGATTGTGTAAAGGTGATAAAGAAATATTTGTCAGTGGACATCTGCCTCCATTACACTCTTTGTATCCTTCTGCATCTGCTGTTTATGTTACGGGATGCTGCAGCCGTGTTGTCAACACAAGCACATGGTGCGTTCACGCAGCACGTGGTTATGATTAGGAAACAAATGCACATGGCAACCAACACTGAAACGTCAACAAACACACGATGGCACTGCTGTTTTGGAAAAGAGGAATGAGGCACACGGTAATGTGTGAAAAGCAAACATTACATTCAGGCGGGAGGCAAACACCAGATTCCTGCATGAAAGTCCAGGGTTTGTTGGACTCAACTGCCACTTTCGCCAACCCTTTAAGGACCTTCTAGCTCCTTATATTGCTGGCAGCATTTCACCCTAATTCTGCCCTGAATGCGGCAGGAGCTGCCTGTTTGTCTGTTAGCGTATAATAAGACCGCGACCAGCTCTGTCCGCCAGCAATCACACCGAACGTCTTTCAGTGGCGTTAGGTGGCTTTTGCCACCACTATCTTACGCTGAAATGCTGTCAGGGCAGCAGTAATTTACATTTTCGGAGTGAGAATGAGTGGGATTGTTGCACAGAAAGGCTATTTGGGTTCAACGTTTGTATCTATTTAATTAACCTAAACATTAGGTTAAATGCAGCGGGTAAACAAATAGAGTAAGTAATCACTGAGCCTGTGTAACTCTCAGTGTCTCAGTTTTGTTCCAGCGTGTACTGTTTATCACCCGACCACCGCCATCAACACAGAGACGCCCAATCAGTGCCCTCCATCTGGCTGTGTTTTAAGAGATCTGTGCTGAGGTGAATCCTCTTATCAGCTGTTAGATAATGTTTAATAATAACAGTCAGTTAATAGGAGGGAACAGCCAGAGCTGCAGCTCCACAAAGGTTATGAGTCTGAATTGAAGATGAAATTACAGTCAAGGCTGAGCAGCTGTGAGCTGCAGACGAGTCCACAGAAAGAAGTCTGCAGCTTTTCACATTAAAGTACGGGCTGCTTTCTCTCAGCTGCAAGTCATACTGACGAGCAAATATCGTCAGTTATGAAAATGATTTGATACATTTATGTTAACCTATCTTATTGTGTTTTTCTGTACTTAATAAATATGTTTTGCTCCACGGACGTTTCTAGGATTTGAGGACATTGGGGGCTTCTGTGTGTGTTTTTAATGCTTTTATAGGCACTATGTTAGCTTATTTACTCTAATTTATTTTTACTTAAAGCATGAATTGCGATACTGACAAATATTAGTAGTTGTTCGTAATTCCTACTTAGTAGAAACAGAATACTTTATAACTGCTAATCATTTAATATTTATTGACTTGAGTTGGAAAAATTGTCTGTATTTTTGTGTATTTTTTTATTATATAGCATTTTCATATTATTATCAGGGACTATTTATTATTAATGAGAGTGGAGGGATGGTGCAAAAAGGCAGAGGCATGTCAAATAATTATTTAAGCTATGGGGAAGGCCTTTTTGTTCATTTTGACTTAGGGGAGGGGCACACAGCTTTAAATGGTCTTGTATTTATTTTACCACTGATTTTTAAAAGTGACTGATTTTTTGAAGTGCATGTTTTCTTTCAAAAAAATGTTGGTGATTTTTCTTTTTTTTTGGTGATATACTTTTCTTTAAATCGGCTTTGTTTTCTTTTGTAAATCTTTTTGGGCATTTTCCCTCTTCTTTATACATTTTTGGCAACGTTTTAAAAATTTGTTACATTTTTTTTATTATTAACATTTTTTTTTCATTTTAAAATTTTTGATGATTTTTTTCAAAATTTGACTTTTTTTCTTAAATTTTCAATTACTTTATTTTGATTTCGTAATGAAAACATGCCTTCCAAACCCGCAGGCCCACCAAAATAAAAATCACCAAAATTACAACATCTATCACAGCCAGAAACGGTAAAATTTCTGACAGTCCTTGAACAAATCATGTAGGACTAACACTTTATGCATCTTCCCAGAGTCACTCAGGGAGACTCCAGGAAAAATATTTGTAGCTTTGGGGAGGGTAAAAAAAGCTGCCCTCCTCCTTATGATAAATAAAGAACAGTCCCTTGGGCCTACTCTTATTCTTAGCAAATTAATTGATATATTCATGTTATCCTTTTTTATTCATGTCTTTTTGTACTTAAATAAATCTGTTTTGCTCTGAGAGAGGATCCCAGCTGCCCTCTCACATTTTGGATGATGAGTTGTTGCAGCCCACCTCCCCAACCTGAGACCTGCTGCTCCTCTGTTTTCCGGAAACTCTCGTAATCGATGACATGTGATGGAGCAAACTCCACAAGATAAATGATCCGTGCTGCTGTAATGAAAAGGACTCCTCTTTTTTTCTTTTTTTTGTGGCCCTGCTTTCATTCTTCTCTGATGGAGACGTGGATGAATTGGATGAGTGTGCCACATCTCCAGGGGCAGGGAGATAAATATTATGCCTGACTTCTCCTCCGCCATGTCTGGTTACCGGCCGAAAAGCAATTGTTTCACCGAGGAGTGTTGACTGCAAGACATGTGCGATTTCAAATTAAACCTTCAAGGTCCCAAAGTCATTTATTTGTGTCAGAACGGAGGCAGAATTCGGAGAAACAACAATAAATTCACTGTGGATGTAAGAAATCACAATAAATTCTCAGTGTCTTAGCGGCCAGTGTTGTTTGCTCGTGGAGCAGAATAATATCCAGGATGCAGCTCTCCATTCAAGGCCTTAAAATGTGGAACTAATCTCCCTAAAAAGACTACTATTTGGCTGCATTGTTTTTGGTTCACATGCACCGACGCGAGTCCACAGAGGGAGTCATTGAATCTGAGCAGCCTCCTCCACCTCCTGTACACTCAGAGTGTAAGTGGATCCTGATTGACTGATAGCTCTGAGAGAAGCCTCCTTGAGTGTTTGCAAAGTGTGGACCTTGAGAAGAAGAGCTTTGCCAAAAATCCTCTCGTGGCCCCAGAGAGCACGGCACAGTGCTCAGTGAAAACAAAGATGTTATAAGCTAGCTTAGCTATTATCGCGCCTTTGCACTACATCTCCCCTGACGCCGCATTCAAATCACTCTCTATTTATTTGGGGTTTTATTTATTTATTACCGCATTTTTCTCCCCTTTTCCGAGGCAAAAAATGACTAAAAGGATTATTTGTGGAATAACTAAAATAATTAGCAATGCTCATGCTTCTTTGATTCGGGCGAACAGGGGCTGTGTTTTCCTTTAGTCCCCGCGTCAGCGTTAGCATACTGCAATGTAGGTGAGGAGCACAAAGGGCCGCCAGTCTATGAAATTCACAAAAAGGGCAGAAAAGGAGACGGAAAGAGTACAGTTCATCCAGACTTCAGAGTAAATAACAAGCGGGAAAAAAGGACCAATAATGATCTGTATGAGCATGCAAGAAAATTCACCCCTGAAACCTGGATCGACCTCGTTTTCTTGTGCTGCATTCAGACACCTTTCACAAGTATTTAAAGCTTTGAAATTCAAGACAAATGGTTTATTTTCTTCCAAAAACATGGGAAAAAAGCAACTAGCAACTTGGCATGAAATGCTCTGCAAATTGCAAAAAAATAGTAATAGGTGAAAAGAGAAAAAAGAGAAAAAATCATAAGAATTTTTTCAAAAAACTGAGGAAAAGCACCAAGAAAACACGCAGGCAGGGCCAGCTCGTGCACATTTGGTGCTCTAAGTTAAAAAAAATTATGCCACCACTCGATTGGCAATGTATCGTACCAGCAACAACACACTAATGCCAATCTAAAACTAACAGCAAACACCAACATGGCTTACACATAATGGAAACGGTCAGTGCAACAATCATATGCTCAAAGTAGGGCTGGGCGATATGGAAAAAAGACTAACGAATAATAACAATAATTTTTTTCATATCAGTTGATATCGATATATATCAGGACATACATCAAATCACTATTTCTGTCGAGCTTAAAGGTTCCCTTTGACTCAGTGAAATATGAAGAAATAATCAGGTTAATTTTGGTTTAAATAATTATTTTCTGTCAGACATTGAACATGACAAATATACTGTAGAACAGCATCACCAGCTGGAGGACCTATTCTACTAAAACTCACAGAGGTCCAGGCACTAAAATGTCCTCCCAGCAAAGGTCCGAGCCTCATACCTAAAATCAATATCACCATTAACTGAACATTTTACTTTGATTACGATTAAACTGATTATTTTGCCTTTTGTTTTTTTTGTGTTTTGTTTTTTGCGCTCATAGTTCACTGACACAGTGTCATGTGACCATAGTGTGTTGGAGTGTAATAAACATATGATTTATTGTTATTATTAAACTTTCCAACATTATATAAAAATGAAAAGCTCCATCTTAAACAAACTTCAGGTAAATTGAAGCACATTGTGCTGATAATAGACCAACCTCTCCTGACTGCAGGACTCTGACTTCAGCTTCTGTCAAACTTCTGTGCTGTTAATCATTTTACTCAGGAATTAAAAACTTTTGAGTCGGCCTACTTCTCCTATAGCTGCCAACAGCTGCCAACATTCCCAGTTAGAGAAAGGCTGAAAATAAGCTCATGTGCTGGTGGCCCCGGGCCCCCAAAACATTACATCTGCCCCTGGTAATAATAATGAGAGCTCAGTGCGAGCGGCCGGATGAGACACGGAGCGATGCGTCCTGGTGTTTCTAAATAATTCATCCAAAGTCTGATTGAACCTTTTTCCCTCTTTTTCTTTTAACAAAACAATGAGAGAAGATCAAAAATGAAAGCAGAGGAAAGAAAAGAGGAGCAATTGTTCTGTAAATTATGCAGCATCTGCACTGTACAGGCATTGTGATCGTGAGTTTGGCAAAAGATTCTGCATTTATGAAGATGTGGTTGTAAAAGTCACAAATGAAAAGAAAATGAATATATATATATATATATATATATATATATATATATATATATATATATATATATATATATATATATATATATATAATGGATAAGTAAATGTACACAGTATAATAACAGTCATTTTTCAACCCATGGTATACCTTGACATTTGTAGAGTGCTGCGACTGTATTGGAGATTATTTTTGTTCATCCTCCTGCAGGAAAGGACTCAAACTTGTGCACCTTTTAGGGAGCGGGCTCGTAAGGAAATGGATACAGAAACATACTGACAGCCGACAGACTTCCCTTACAAACATAAAAGTTTTAAGGGGACTCACAGTGGTTGAGCTGACTCCATCGTTTGTCGTCGGTCTCTCAAAACAGAAGAACAGCAGAGTTCAGGCCTCAGGCTGGAACATCTAACACAGAGAGAGACAAAGAGACAGAGAGAAGCTGTCAGTACTTTCTGATGATCACAAAATAAAACTAGTTCTCGTCCTAAGTCGTCCAATGCTGCTGCTTGGTCTGTGGACTTCAACGTCTACATTTGATTCACTAAGATTCCTGTTAGGTGTGTTGCTGACGTTCAGGTACACCGCATCAATTTACACCTGTCCACCCTTTAAAACTTTAGCAAACTGGCTTGATGTCTTAAAAAAAAGGCAATGAGCAACCACAGATGAAATCACCCCCAACTTAGCAAGAAATAAAAAAGTAAACGCTGAAATTGCTGACTAAGCAGCATAATTGACAAGTTGGGAATGAGTACAGATTTAGCAAAACATAATTTTTAGTAGAGTAGAGTAGCAGAGAAAGACAGAAGAAGTAGAATTAGGCCACATTTAGACCCTACTAAAAATGGAAATCTGATCTGCAAAATCGGATCTGCAAAAACAACCGGAAAGGCTGTAGTATGCACGGTGTTACTTCGTTATGACACACCATAGAAGAAGACCACGTACTTGTGCATAAAGGCATTCTTCTACAGAGCGGTGAGTAGAAATGACGATGACGATGGCAAACACACAAGAACCGCGTTAACAGCGTTAATAACCTCAGTAGAGTCAGCAGCACAAACGGCTCGGCAGGCCGCCATTGTTGTTATTGTTGTTATTGTTGTCCTCCTACTCAAAAATGGCTGCGTGCGACGTGCGGCCGTGACGTCACTGTCCTCGCATCGCCAGTTCACACGGCGACAGAAGGGGCGGCGTTTTCAAAAGATTACACTCTGCAAATTGGTTTCAAAAGTTTGTGTTTTCAGGCCCCCATAATGCTGTTGTCATGTGAACGAAAGGCCAAAACGCAACAAAAGGTTCACGTTTCGCACATTAACTGTCGCTATGTAAACGGTCCTTTATATGAATAAAACAGATGAACATAAGTATATGATGGAAACATTATTATCAGAGTTGTTGTTGCCAAACAGAGTGTAATGAAGACAAGGCTGAGGCCGACATGTGGATGTACTTTAAAAGCTTCACATACAGCTACGTCTTGTGTTCAGTATATTTGGGATGGTGAGAGTGAAGCAGTTTACTGTGAGCCTTTATTATGTGATAATGAAATGCATGAAATCAAGACAGAGTAATTACTCCAAAAGCACACGAGGATTAGTTGTATTGCACAAAAAGTGAATTTCATGTTTGACTTGAGTCATCACATCTGGAAGTTGTGAAACAAAAACTGCCCCCTGTTGCTCGTGTGTGATAAAGCAGATTAACTTTGCCGCCTTTGGTGCGACTCTGCAGAACGCCTCCTGCGTTCAGCCAATCAAAATGCACCGCGAACCGTCAGATTTTGAGTTTATTTTCTAAAACAGGACCCGTCAAAATGAATGCCTGTGAGAGATATAATAAGTCATATAAAATGATCTGAATATGATTTGAATGAAATATGAAAGACGCTGGTGTTCATCTTCAAACAAATCACCCTCTGCTCGCTTGTTTAAACTAAATGTTATGCAAATGCACAGCTCACCTAACTCGCAGCGCCGCACGCTCCTCCCTCGTTTTTCTCGTTTTGAGGTGATCGCGCAAATATGTAAACAAAATTTGTTTTCATGCATTTGAACATGATTAATTATCGCGGAGTAATCCAGCCGCACTTGTAAAGACTTTTCAGACGAGATTAGGGATTTCAAAGTGTGACAACCATGATAGATGGGAGCATTCTGTAAGTGGCAGATTAAAGGTCACAGCGATGAGCCGAAAAACTCACAAGGCGTCGTTTAAGTTGAGGCAGATGCAATCAAAGCCGCGCGGCAAAGAGACGAGCGCCTCAAACAGGCAAAAATGATTATGGAAATGGGTATCTGCACACAGCTCAACATATGGCAGCGCCTAATGCCACATAACACTAGGGGCTGGGTTTAATCAAACTTCACCAATTAAAAACACAAATGATATGCAAACATCTGAAAGTCTGAAGAGAAAATGAGGAGGATTGTTATTAATGATAGGGAAGGAATCTATCTCCACTAATGCTCTGCATGTTTCCTCCACTGCTCTCCTTCCTGCAGATAACACTGATCGTCATCACTGTGACAAAAACGGCTCCAACAAACACGGGAAGCAGCAGCAAGTCGAAAATAAATAGGATTGCAAAGAGAATTTCACAAATACTGCGAAAAATATATACTAAAGGCCCTGACGGTCACTGTTGGGCCATCAGTGAGCATCTGTAACCTTAGTCCCTGCAGTGTGACTGTCATCGACTTTTTCCACCGATTCATGACAGGCGCATCTCAAAAAAATTACAATATTGTAAAAATTATTTAAGAAAGTGAAATTTTAATATATACTAATCTAAATATATATATTTGAGAAGCTGGGAGCAGAGAACTTTTGCCTCAAAATATGACTTTAATGATTATAAAAAAAAATAAATTAACAAAATTGTTGCCGTTTAAAGTTCTGAATTTTGTGAAATTAACAAAGCTGCTGATGTACAATGGGGGTCAAAAGGGGCCCAACAACAAATTTTTGCCCCATGGAAAGTTAATGCAGCCATGTTAAGATGTTTTCTTGATAAGGATCTAAAAACAAAATTTTTTGTGTATATTGGAGACAAATGTTTTCTTGATAACGATCTAAAGGTTTTTTTTAAATGTATTTATTGGAGACAAATGATCATCCTGCACACTCATCTGTTTTTTTAAAGTTGCAATCTCTGATATGCGACACATTGAAAGATAATTGTGGTCATGGAGCTGTGATGACGTAATCACATGCTGATCTGCATATCAGTCCTCTTGGGGGGTGGGGCTTCTGAAAACAGCGCCACAGTGTGGCTGGAGGAGACATCAGCGGTGCCGTCACTGACTCACAGGGAGCACGCTGCAGCTCAGGACGTGTTTCATCACCAGCTCGAGAAACCAAGGGTAGACTCAGCTAATAAAATCAAATGACAAAACATCATTTTGCATGTATGTGTTAACTATATTTTTTACATAATTAGAAACTATTCCGATGTCTGTGCGGTGAGATTTTATTAAAAGTTTTACAGGAGAAAGGGAAAGAGAAGCTACTAAGCGAGGTCTGGATGGTGCTTTCAGTGTGCAGGCATCTTCCTATTTATGCACTATGCCTCTTTTTTTTTTTTTTTCCTCCATAAATGTGCGAGATTCCAATAAACATTTAAACAGGAGTCGATATTGCTCCCTCTGAAGGGAAACTGTTGCCTGCGACGGAGTGTGTCAGCATGGAGTCATGGGTATTTGTGAAGAATTTGGATCGCTTAATGACATGCGACTTGATTCAGGTGTCTGCCTCCATATCTGCACTGATGTCAGTATTACTCCAGCACACACACACACACACACACACACACACACACACACACACACACACACACACACACACACACACACAGTGACAGTATCGAGCTCAATCATCCCTCCCTGAATGAACAGTGTTGTTATTCCATCAGCTGGTACAGTGTGTGTACAAACCAAATCCATTTAAAATCCTGCCATACTTTCACAAAAATACAGACTCACAGTTTGCAGTATTGCATTTCCTTTATGGTCACACGGGTTAAGTGAATATAGGTTTACATATATAGCTGGAAAAATGCATTTTCTCTTGATCAAATCATTTTTGCGGCTTTCTCTACACATTTATGATGCAGACGGGAAGTGGAAATCAGCTGTGAGCTCAATTCTGGCAAAAATGTGTATCACAATCTTTCTTCCTACAAACTGAGATCACGATTCTCTCATGATTCTTATTATTTCAACCGAAAAAAAAAAAAAAAAATCTGATTGCACTCTCAAAATCAAAGTGCTGGAACAGACAAAACACCTGTCTCATAATAGACACGTTTTCCTCAAAAATATAACATGCTAATGTTGTTAGCAAAACCCTATGGCAATTTACATTGCATAAATTAGCCTAGCGGCTAGCTTTTGTTGTGAAGCAGTGAAAACAGGAAATGTCATTATTTAATCTGCAGTGACTTAACAAGAATTCACGAGGAAACAGGAGCGAGTGAATTGTCGTCATTTTGAAATTGAACAGATCGGAGATAATCAACTTCCTTTGCTTGGGGGTCACTTTTGCAAAATTACAGGAGGCCAGGGCCATTCACAGCAGCTCCATACGTGTTTCTAGGATTTAAGGACAATTCTAGGACTTTAGCTCGTATCTAGGATCTCAGGACATTTCTCAGATTTTTAGGACGTTTCTCGAATTTAAATACGTTTCAAAAAGTTTAGGACATTTCTGGGGTTTTAAGACGTTTCTTCAGATTTTAGGACATTTCTAGGATTGTGCAACACTCCTAGGATTTTCTCAGATTTTAGGACATCTCTAAGATTTAAGGACATTTTTTTGGATTTTAGGACATTCCTGGGATTGTAGGACTTTCCAGGATTTTAGGGCATTTCTAGGACTTCGGTATGTGTCAAGTATGTGTCATGAATTTTAGAACATTTCTAGGATTGTAGGACGTTTCCTGGATATTAGGACATTTCTAGAATGTTAGGGCATTAGAGTCTTAGCTAGAAACAAGCTCTATTTTGATGCAACTTTATGCACTCTTGCACCTTATGGAAACTAAAAGTACAAAAACAGTTCCCAGTGTGAATCACTTTATATTTATTGAATTAGTAAATGGTTGGGGGGCCACCAAGCATCCTGTCAGGGACCAGATTTGTCTCTAAGTTGAGTATTGTAGACATACAAATCGAGATTGTGATGTGATTTTTTTTTTTTCGTGCAGCCCTACTGTGTGCACGTTGATATTTGCAAGAAATCAGTCCATTTTGATTTTTTTTGTGTTCATAAAGAAAAATATCCTCTCCTGTACACACAATGTTTTTTATGAGAATGTATTCCTTTTTCTCTCCCGTCAGCATTACATTACTTTACTTATCCTCGGCGACTTACTGTAAGCTTTAATGTATGTGAACATCACCAAGTAAATCATAATATTTTTACTCTAAGCTGCCGCAGCATGGGGAAAGGTGAACCTGCCACTTGTCCATTATAGACATGACACGGGTATCCCCCCCCCCCCCTTCGGTCCCTCAGGAGAAGGTAGGGATGTCGGGTGAGGAGGAGAGAGGGGAGGGGAGGGGGGCTTTGAGAGGATTCTTTATGCAGCTCTGTGTATTGCTTTCATGTTGTCCAGCCGGTAACTAAGTTGGGTTTGCCGCGGGCGATGGCTAATTCACACCCTCAGATCACGAGCATGAAATGAGAGAGCAGGGAGCGCTAAAGCCCCGGGGTTAATGATAGCTGCCTGGCACCACACACCCAACACCCCTCCATATAAATCTGCCCAAAACGCTTTCATTTTAGATGATCCCCAGAATCTCCTGCAAGAGAGAGGAAGAAGCTAAGCTGGACGCACCTGAGACAGAAGGGCAGTGCAGACGTAAATAAAACTGATCAGCCTGTCCAGTTTTGTGCTTTTTGAGGCTCTTACAGCAGGGGCGTTTCTAAGATTTGAGGACATTGAGGGGCTTAGCCCGCATGTCTGCAGCGGGGGGGTCCTGGGGGATCCTCCTCTCTGATAAACAAGCTCTATTTTGATGTTTTTTTTTTAATATACTCTGGCACCTTACCGTCTTTTTAAATTATAATTATGAACTGTGATGTTAAAAATATTAGTAGATGTTTGTATTTACAAAACTTGCTATCGTAAACGTTTATTGACTAGAGTAACTCATTTTGAAAAAAAAAAAAAAAAAAAGTAAAAAAAGTACCAGAATAAAACTAAGTACATTTAGTCAAATACAAGTATGAACAGATGATTAGATCCACAGCTTTTTATCATTATTAGGGAATGTTTTGTTATTTATGAGAGCAGAGAGGCTGGTGCAAATAGGAGGAGGTATGTGAAATCATTCTTTAAGCACTGGGAAGGGACTAATGTTTTTTTTTTTTCATTTTGGCTTAGGGGAAAGGCATACAACTTTAAATGGCTTTGTATTTATTTCATTGCAGATTTAGAAGGCATGCTTTAAACATTTTTGCAAATTCTTTTCTTTTAATATTTTTGGCTTTTTTTTTTTTTAAAATAAATACAGTTTTGTATTTATTGTTTATTTTTCTTTTTTGTTTGTTTTTTTTCCTTATTTTTGTTTTAGAATTTTTGTTGGTTCATAAAAAAGTGCCATTTTCTTTTCTTTAAAATGTTTGGGTAACTATTTTCTTTTCTTCTTTTCTTAATTGATTAATTTGTTATTTTAAACTTTTTGGCATTTTTGTTTTCTTTTAATTTTTTTGGCATTTTTGTTTTCTTTTAAATTTTTTGGTGATTTTAAAAAATGGTGACTTTCTTGTTCTTTTTGGTTATTTTTTTGGTAAACATTTTTGGGGTCTTTTCTTTTAACATTTTGGCTGATTTTTAATAGAAACATGTCTTTCAAACCGGCGGGCCCATCAAAATAAAAATCACCAAAATCACACCACTTTATGTGGTGCTAAAGAACAGTCCCTTATGCCTCAGCTTATTATTGAAACTATCCGGATACATGTATGCATGTTTCGAGCCGGAGTTATTTATAAAGGATTGAGGGCTGAAGCGGATGTTGAGGCCTAATGACACCACTGTCTCACACACTCTTATTGGTGTGAGAGAAACGCGCGCAGCCTCTTTTGTTAATGCGTGAATGGACGGCCCACACACCATTTTGTCATGATGGAAGCCTTTTTTTTTTTTCTACGGAGATCAGCAAAATAAAGAAATAAATATTCAAAAGAAGAATACAACTGTGAAGGACTTTAAAATCTTTTACTCCTCAGTCGAACATGGATGAAGACCCCCCTCCTCCCTTTCCATCACCCCCACCCCCCCCCCCCCCCGCCGCCGCCACCACCCTTCTCCCCAAAACCCCTCTTTAAAGTTATTTCAAATTTCCCAGCAAGGCTTTGAGAAATCTGTTTGTTTGAGGGCAGCATTAGATGTGACCAGCGTTTTATTGTGACATAAAACCGCATTTCTTCCTTGGCAGATTAAAAATAAAATCGGTTAATAAGAAAAGCTGTCAGCAGCAGAAAATGGCTGACATAATCCGTTTATCCTCCAAGCAATAAAGATATTGGTCCTTGGGAGTCTATCTTTCCTCTTATGTTATTTCGCCCAAAACATTATCTTCTATGCATTCAGATGGATTAAGAAGTCATATGGGAGATAGAAAAGAAATGACAGATACAAAAAAAAATATAATATCCCTTTCATTCCACATCACACACATTCGCAGGAGGGTACAGATGTGATCCTGCGTTAAGTTAATGAATAAATAAAAAAAAACAGAGAGGAGAGGAAGAAAAGGAAGCAGGTCACGAGCAGCTATTCCTGGAGTGTGATGGGGGAGATTACGCCCAAACTCGAGGGGTCAGCGGAGCAAAAGAGCGGAGCACAGCCGCAACTCGGGCCAACGTGGGAGCATCTCATGCCGCACTCCAGCAGACAAACAAAAAATTAAAGTGTGGCGTCGCAGGTGAAGAACAGGAGAGGAAGGAGTTTGGGTTTTTTTCACATCAGAGGCAGAATTCAGCACGAGGCACTGATCAACAGTCTCACAGGCTTATCTCACCTAATGCTACATGGCAGGAATCACACTCTTACATGAGACGCGTTCAGGGAAATTCATACTTTTGATATTTAATTTCAACCTTTTTATGCAGAGTTACAGCACGCACAATGGGCCTCATGAAAGAAACAAACAGATTTTCTCTTATTTTTGTTCGTATCCACAATTTATTCTTAATTTGTGATTGCTTTTTGGGATTCACCCATGTTTTCTTTTTTTTGCTCTTCTCTCAGGTTTTACGAGTGTTCGAGAGCATTCTTACTGCACGGTTCACACACCTTTTTAACAATAAATTTCAATGACTTTTCCATGACTTTGAGGCAAATTTTCAACACCATACATTCTCTGAAACGACCATCCATACTTACCATGTGTTGGGTTTGGAAGGTACATTTTCTTTTCTTTTAGAAATTTTTTTTTTTTTTTTTTTTTAACATTTTTGGTTTTTTTTTTTTTTTGGAAATAAAAAAAACTATTTTTTAAATTTTCTTCAAAAGTTTTTAATGGTGAGTTTGTTTTCTCTAACACTTTTTGGCTTGTTTTTTCTCTTATAATATTTCTAATATTTTTGGTGATTTTTTTGGGTTTAAAAAAATGGTGATTTGAAAAGAAAAAATATGATATTTGTTTTTCTCACAAGTTTTTGGTGACTTTTTTTTCTTTCAAAAATTTTGGTGATTTTTTAAACTTACTTTCTTTTTAAAATTGTGGCGATTATTTTTTTTTAATTCAAAATTTTTTATAATTTTTTTTCTCTACTTAAATTTTTGGTGATTTTTTCCCCCTTTTTTGTAATTTTTAATGAAAACAAGTCTTCTAAACCTGCAGTCCTTACACTGCAGGTCTGTCAGAGCCAGAAAACCCTAAAAACTTATTGTATCTAAATTATTGTTGGACTTTTTAAATTCCTGACAGTCCTTGGAGACACCATGTGGGATGAACAATTCATGCATTTTCCCCGAGTTACTTGAGGAGACTCAATGAAAAATATTTGTAGCTTTGGCGAGGGTCAAAAGGCCCAGGTGACATATATATATTTAGATCTGGGGCATTTTATTAAACATTTGGGGCTGAAGCTCGGATGACACCACTGGTTAAGAACATCTGGTGCATCATAAGTTGGCTTCTCTTACATTTTCTTTTACTAGAAAATATAAGAGAAGAGAAATTAAAGAGAATGTTGCTGCAGGAGGCCCAATAATTCATATTTTATCAACACGTGGCAGAGATCCACTGTTGTCTTTGGACTGACATCCCGCCTGAGAGGAAGCAGCCATCCTCGGAGGTTTTCAGGGGAGGCCGTCGACGGCAGAATCTCTGGACGAGCTGCTCCTCGGGGACTCACATGACTGACAGATAAAGGCACCGGCGGAGAGAGCGTGTGGTCAGAGATGTGAGGCCGGTCATGAAATGCTGATTTGGATCTGAGGAAGCCAGTGGGGCCACGCTGGGGCAAAGGGGTGGGGCGAGCGAAGAGGGGAGGAGGAGGGTTTGTGAATGATGAAGGGGGTGGAGACGTCTCTGAGTGGCAGCCAACGTGTGCCGCAGTGTGAGCCTCTGAACTCAGACTCTGTTCTGTTTAATCATGTCGGTTTGGCTGGTAATGAAATTTGATTATGCCTCTAAAGGCCGCAACGTGGAGCAGCGTCGGAGGGTGGTGGGTGGGTGTGAGGGGGGTGAAATATTAATATCTTGCAAGATTATGCATGAAACCCCGGTGTGTAATTTTCCCTCTCTCCTTGTCCACCACCAAATTGTTAGTAGTTCATCATTAGCGTGGAACTTTTGCATTTCCATCCGTCTTTCCGTGCGGGCTGCGCTGTGATTAATGCGGGCCGTGATTCATTAGTTTATCATCAGTGTGGTTTTAACTGATCACTGCAGATCCATCATGCGCTCCGCGGGGCCCCGCAGTGGAGATAAACACTCGGCACCTCACAGAGGCTATCTGCAGATCTGTTGTGGTTGGCTCCTCTGGGGGGGGCGGGGGCACATCGCTCACAACGCCACCACCGGCCCCAGCCCTCCACGCTCAATGAGCAGCCTTTGTACCAGCAGCATCATTAGGCCCAGGCGTCCAAATGTTTAGAAATTTATCAGAGGAGGAAGTGCCTGTTTTTTGTTTTTTTTTTACAAATATTTTTCGTGAACCTCGTTGAGTGCCCCCATGATGTGTTCAAGGACTGATGGAAATTTGATAAACCAATAATAATTTTGATAGATTAAGTTTTTGCAATTTCTGGCTTTAATAAATGGTATAATTTTGGTAATTTTTATGTAAGTGGGCCCATGGATTAGAAAGGCATGTTTTCATTAAACATAAATAAATACATTTTAAAAAAAATCACCTTTTTTTAAGGAAAAGAAAAAAATACATTACATTTGAAAGAGAAAACAAATATCCCATTTAAAAAAATATTTTAAAAATAAAATCGCCAACTTTTCAGGAAAACATTGCTACCAAACCCAGGGATCCATGGTTAGGAAGACATGTTTTTATTAATAAAATCACCTTAAATCTTAAAAGAAAAATAAAATTAACACCTGTTTTTAAAGAAAACATCAATATTTTTGAAAAATCACTAAAGATTTTTCAGGAAAAACCAAATAATCAATTTTTAGAAATCACCCAAAAGCTTTAAAGAAAATCACAATTCAAAAAAAAACAAAACAAAAATCAACAAAAAATACAAAAAAAAAAGGCAAACATGTTAAACGAAAAGAAAAATCAGCAAAAACGTTTAAAGCATGCCTTCCAAATCCACGGTTAAATAAATACAAAGTCTTTTAAAGCTGTATGGCCCTCCCCTACGCAAAATAAAATCAGTCCCTCCCCAGTGCTTAAAGAATTATTTGGCATGCCTCCCCCTTGTTGCACCAGCCCCTCCCTTCTCATAAGTAATAAACAGTCCCTAATAATGATAAAAAGCCACAGAACTATTAATAATCTGTCCATAATTATACTTGACTATATGCTCTTCGTTTGATTTTGCCACTTTTTAACAAAAATACAGACTATAATTTTTAACTTTAGTCAATAAATGTGTAATAATAGCAGAAGTAAAATACTCTGTTTCTACTCAGAACTAATTACTTACAACTACTAATATCTTTAACATCATAATTCATGATTAAAGGTTTTTTTAAAGCCTTTAAGGGTAAATAATGTGCATAAAAAAACTTCAAAATGGAGCTTGTTCATCAAGAAGGAGGATCCCCCCTGCAGAGGTCCGGGCTTTGCCCCCACTGTTCTTAAATCCTAGAAACGCCCCTGCACTGCAGGTCTCTGTCTGCGAACACGCAGCTACTAAAGTGTCATCACATTCATTTGTAATAAAGGAGTAATTCCCTTCCACCACCATCGACCAGCAGCGATCCCAAAAAAATATGCTGGGGTGTAAAAAGAGTGCATGTAATTAAGCAGTCATGATCCGGTGAAGCAAAGTTCCTCCGCAGGGCTTCATAACAATAATTGTCAGTGAGAAGAACAGAGAAAGAAAGAAGCATCGGCTTAGGAAGCTGTTTGCTGAGAGAACTGCGCATGTCAGCCGTCTGCTGACTCATGAAGAAGTGCAGGCCTGAACTGCACTCTGTGAAAAATACTGAACAGAAGGAAGTTAGCTGGAGAACTCTGCGAGTATTTACTGCAGTTAAACAATCACACATGCTGTTATAATAAGCAGGAGTGTGTTGCTAAAGGAGAACGTTTACGAACGTTTTACTGTATTTTCTAATGTTTTTGTGTCTAAGTGACTAACTGGAACAACAATTGTTGAAATAAGTTCAGTACTGAGAAAGAGCGCTGCAGCCGGCAGCAGCCACACAGGATGCAAAGCCACCACTCATCAACTAAAAATCATTTTTTGTCACTGACAGGCTCAAATTGTTATTCTGAGTGTCTGATAACATTATGGAAAGGATTCCCACAGAGACAGACCTCCATGTTAAACAATAAAATCCTTTTTGTTTAACCAATTTTATCATCATTAAACACACTTCATAAAAGTCAACAGAAGCAAAATAAAACTCGACAATCCAACAATCATCAGCTCTGGTTTGGTTGAAAAACAGATGAATCTCAAAAAATTAGAATATTGTGATAAAGTTCAATATTTTCCGTCAGTTCTGAGTGAAAATTTAAAATATTCTAGACTCATTACAGACACCAAACTGTTCAAGCATTTTTCTATTTTAATTTTGATAATGATGGCCTACAGCTAGAAAAAAAAAGTTAAAAAACAAAACAAAATACATATTTCAAAATATTAGAAACACCCGACCCAAAAATACAGACCAGCTGAGGTCAATAACAGCTGAGCACTCTGTGCCACACTGATGCAGTAATTTGAAGTAAAGGGGCACCAACCTAGTACTGAGTTTATAAATAAACATACTTTTCAGAAGTTGTACATTTCTGTTCTATAAGTCACTTTTCCAATGAATTTAGGAAATGTTCTAATAATTTCAAATACTGGATTTCTGTTTTTCATGAGCTATAATCATCAAAACTAAAACAAAAAAGGGCTTGAAATATTTAAATTTATGTGTAATGAATATATGAAAGTTTATCTTTTTGAATTAAATTAGGAAGAAAAATGATTTTTTGTTTTTTTACGATGTCTTAATTTTTTGGGATGCACCTGTAAATCAGCCTTTTCTCTTAAGATTGCGACGCCAAAAAGCACCTTCCACGTCTGCATTAAACGCCACTAGATGGCGCCAGCCGAGAACGTGGCGAGACAGAATCTTTCGCGGTGTTATGAAACGCTGCTGGATGACGGCAGCGTACGTCAGCGCATACCGCGCCTTAAGCACAGACATCAATATCTTTGCAAACAGAACGAAGCATCAATAAACCAAAGAGATTCAATCATACTGTGAGCAACCAGCTAACCCAGGCAGCAATTTTTGGTTCAGATAACGTTCTGAGAATGTACAAGGCAACGTTTCAGTAATGTTTTCACAATTCTTATTAAAGTCAGAATAACATTCTCTATAAACATAATAAAAATGTTGTTTTTTTTAAAAACATATTACATTACAGGAACATTTAATTAAAAAATGTTCTGTAATCAAAAGCCTCAATAACATGTTCTGAATGTTGCTTTGAAAACGTTCTGCCTTTGTTCTTTTGTAACATTGTGGAACGTTTTATAAAAGAAAATTCACCTCTCAACATCACCAAAACATCCCCTGAATGTTGAAGCTCAAACGTTACGTCTTACTCAGCGTCTAATCTTAGAGGAACATTATTTGAAATGATAAACATCCTTAAAACATTATTTGAACATTAGATTAAAATGTTTTCTTTAAAACGTTATTACAACTTGTAGGTAACGTTAGTCAATGTTGTGGAAACGTTCCCTGTGAGCTGGGAAGTCCTAGATGAGCACGTAACAGAACTGATGTCTTCAGACTTAGACAGAGTGACTCTGACGACCTTCAGACGGTAAAACTTTTGTTTTCTGCAGCTCATATGTGCAAACCGTCACCTGATGTAAAGACAATCAGTCCAGAGACACAAAGTCAAAATCAAACCACAACTCCACCTGCTTAAAAAAACAGCTCACGCGCCGCACTTGTACACTCAGACAGCAGCTGACAGCCCAATGAGCCTCCGATAAAGAAACTGAATTACAATGTGAATTGCAGACAACTAAATAATAAAAAAAAAGTAAAGCAGGCGGTAGGAAAACTCGAGCGTGATAATGGCTGTATTTTAGATCACATGCAGTTCAGTTACAATCACAATCATTTCAGCGATTGCACTAAATGTTAGACTTGAACTATAAAGACTGAAAGGACTGCGTCGCTCATAAAAGGCACGAGCCATTCAATGAAGTGAGATTTTCGCCATTAACACAGAACATCAGTCGCATTCAGTTCGCACAAGAGACCCAGTTCACAATCGCTCCAGAGGAGAAAAGAGGAACCTTCAAAATGCAATAATTGTGCTAAAAAGAAAATTAATTTGTAGATGGAGTTTATGAATTGCGTGAAATTAAATAAGTGTGCATAGATATTCCTCCGCTAAGGAGGAATCCAGAGGCCAACGAGGAAAGCACTGAAGGGCTTCAGTTACCTCAAACCTCACCTCAAAAGTCAAGAGAAATGCGGAGAATGTGGAAGATCTAATATAATTGGCCATAACATAAAGACCTTGGGTATTTTGTCTCTAAAAGCCAGCCAAATGAATGCGCAGCTTTGAATTACAGGGCTTCATCTGCCTCATATCTGCTTTCATCGCCTTATCTTTTATCTCAGCCTTGTGTGAAAAGGGTTTTAATTGATTTTAGAAGCCAAATTTTCTGATAAATGTCGAACAAAGAATGCCGTGCCCTCGCCTTATTTATGGTTGCCCTTTGAAAGGATGCAGCCTCTGAGGAGTGCATGTTGACAAGTTCATGGGCTAAACATTGGAGAGGTTACATGCGGATGTGAGGGTGAACAACAGGCGATATTCAGCGCCCACACAACAGCCGTCACATTTCCAAATAAAACGTCGGAGGGGGAATAACGCCGTGTCTGCGCGGAAGGGAAGTGGCTAGTCAGGTGAGAATGTTCCACATGAAAACGCAAGCAGCAGAAAGAGCTTAAACCTTTGAAAACTGAGCAAATGTCCTCAGTTTCTTTCCAAACTATGGGAAGAAGGCAATGAGCAGCTGAGGAAGAAATGACTGCAAATTTGCAAGAAATTAGTTAAAAAAAATACAAGAAAATCACCTGAGAAAGTCAAAAACAAAGACAAGACCAGAGTGCTTAAATATAATTATATGTTGTATTATATATTGTATATTATATATTATATATTTTGTAAGATAATTTCAATATAAAATGTGTACAATTTCTCTAAAAAAAAATATGGGAAGAAAGCAACAAACAACTTAACAAAAAATGACCCCAAAATTTGCAATAAACTAGGAAAAAAAAAAAATTCAAAAAAATTACCTGAAAAACAGAAAAAAAGGAAAGTCAAAAAACAAACAAGGAAATGACCAGAGTGCGAAAAAATAATTAGAATTTTGTAACAGAATTTTAAATAAAAAATTGCTAATTATTTTCAAAAATATGGGAAGAGGGCAACAAGCAACTTCTGAAAAAAAAGAAGAAAGAAAAATATCCTGAAAAATACCAAAAAATAAAGTCAAAAGCAAACGCGAGAGTGACTTGAGTGCGTCAAAAAAATATAATTTTCTCAAATAATTTTAAATACAAAATATGCTCAATTTCTTTAAGAAATATGGGAAGAAAGCAATGAGAAACCTGAGAAGAAAAGTTTTGCAAGAAATTAGTTTTCAAAAAAGTACAAGAAATGAATAATGGCAAAAAAAACAAAGTCAAAAACCAAAAACAAACAAGGAAATGAGTGCTTTAAAAAAAAAAAAAAAAAAAAAATCCCTTGTTTTTAAATTGAATTTTCTAAAATCTAATAATTTTTTTGCAGTTTGTAGGACATTTATTGGCTAAGTTGCCTTTTCATCCTTTTTTTCCCAAAGAAATAAAAACAATCCAAAGGTTTAAACACTTGTGAAAGGCATCTCAATAAAGCACAAAAAAGTGATGTTGAACCAGGTTTCAAAGGCAAATTCAAATGTTGCCAGTCGTGACAATGTCACCGCGGCGCCGTATTAGCCGAGGACTACTGATAACCGGGTCTAAGTCCAGCACAAATCCAGCAGCCGCGTTGATTTACTGTGTGGCCTATCAGCCGGCCGGAGCAGGCGGAGAGCGTCAGAAACTTAATGAGCACTTGGTCCCACTTAACACCGAGTGCTACCAGATATGCCTTTAATATCTGCTCGTCCAGGTGGAGGGGAGTTTAAGCTGTAAAAATGTCATTTGACATGTAATCCTGTCTATTAGTGGGAGGTTTTAGGGGTCTAAATGTTCGGTGAACACTGAAGCGAGCAGTGACTGCGGGGAGACGCAGCATCACTTCAATTTGCAAGAATCTGCAGTTTGTGGCTCTCACAGGTGCTCACAGACAGCAGAGGGTTTGGATGATTTCACACACATATGTGAAGATGAAACACTCACTCTGTATTTACTGTAAATGCATAGTTTTTACTACGTACTCCAGAAGGTAAGGTATTAGCCACACTGTAAAATGTGACAAGTTGATCTTAAAATAATCTTGGCAACCGACTGTCTTGAAAAATAAAAATAACTCAAACTATTAATATTAATTTATCTTTACTTTGTATCTAATTGTTAAATTTAGTAAACATTTAGCTGTATATTTACTTAATTGTAAAATTGTTGCAACTTAAAAATAAAAATTGTTAGAATAAAAATTACTTGTTCTTTCCAAGTTTTAGCATCTTCAGTAAACCAAAGTTAGTCTGACTTAACCCTTTAAAACCTGGATTGACACCTGTTTTCCTTTGAGACACCTTTCACAAGATTTGCGCCTTTAATACCCAAGCAGATTGGTTTCAAAAACATGCAAAAATGAGCAACTTGGCAAGAAAGGCCAAGAAATTGGTAAAATGAGACACAAAAAAATGACCTAAAAAAGAGAGCGTGAGAGAAAACTTTAAGAAAATTATTCAAAAAGATAGAAAAAATGTCAAGGGAACTACTCATTATTAACAGGTTAGAGCATCCTCACCGCCTACATGAGCAGCACTGCGCAGACTCGTCTCAGTTGGCTCGCCAATTTTTTTCGCGTGTCGCTCACGGTTGTCATGAGAAACAGACGGTGAAAATTGTGTTTTGATGATTATACTGACTCTGTACCACCTTCTACCTCATTTTAAAGTCTCTCTCTGTCACAGAGATGCAAAAATACTAATATAGATGCAATACTCAAACGATATATTTATATATATATATATATATATATAAACACACATCCAGAAATAATGAAACATCATGAATTACATGTAATGATTATTTCCTTCAATTTTTTTTTTAAGGATGATGCGCTTTGATAACGTGTATTTTATTATTCCATATCTAGCAATATCTGAGGGAATAAATGATAAATAAAGTGGGTCTTGCTTTTTTAAAAGTCATAAACATTTCGGTTTCAGACAAATAATTTCTATACAGTCCCTCAGTTTAGTGAGCTGTGACTCTAATCCAAAGCTTTTATGTTTGTGGTTCAAATGTACAATTTGACTATGAAAATCGTCCCATCTGCAGGGTCAGAAATGAAGATATATATATAAACACACATCCAGAAATAATGAAACATCATGAATTACATGTAATGATTATTTCCTTCAATTTTTTTTTTAAGGATGATGCGCTTTGATAACGTGTATTTTATTATTCCATATCTAGCAATATCTGAGGGAATAAATGATAAATAAAGTGGGTCTTGCTTTTTTAAAAGTCATAAACATTTCGGTTTCAGACAAATAATTTCTATACAGTCCCTCAGTTTAGTGAGCTGTGACTCTAATCCAAAGCTTTTATGTTTGTGGTTCAAATGTACAATTTGAATATGAAAATCGTCCCATCTGCAGGGTCAGAAATGAAGCTCGCATTGTTTCAAACAAAACGTCTGCGGTTTAAAAAGGGATCGAGGGCTGAAAGTCCCTTTCTTTCAGCAGACGCACACAAACAGCGACGCTCCCTCGCCGCCTCTCTCCCCTTCTCCAGCACGCCTCTAATGCGTCCTAATCCTGGCTGAAGACAGACGCGGGCTGTGTGTGTAAGAAATATCTCTTTGCTTTTTCTGCCTCAGTTCATTATTTTTCTTTCTTGTCACTTAGTGTGATAGGTTGGACAGAGGCGCACAGATGAGCACTGAAGACACAGTCACAAGGCCTTAATCTAGTCTTTAATGCGTGACTTCAGAGATGTCATTTATCTTGTGACTGCAGCAGGCGTCCACAAAACTTTATCTCTAATAATATATTGATGGATTAAAGGGGTCAGGCAGGAGACCAGGCAAGAAAAATTGCTTATTGACATCAAAATACAGTGCCCCAAAACCTGATAAACATAGGGACAGGAGAGTGGAAGTCAGAGAGAGAAGGAAAAGAGAGAGATGAGGGAGGGGGAATTGAGTTGGGGTATTGTGAATGTTTGCACCCGGTAATTTCCTTCCTTCACAAGAGCCTCTGGTGGTCTGAGCCCTCGGCTTGATAAAAACCCCAGCCTCTCCTGCTCTCTAGCTCGGCACTGTGCGGTTGCCGAAAGGAAAAAGCTGGTGACTGCTAGGTCATTTCCACGTTTATCTTGACATAAACTCCCCCACCACCTCCACCACCACCACCACCACCACCCCCCCCCGCACACACACACAACACTGCACCTTATTAATCACACTTAAGTGCCGTGTGAGACTGGAGCACTCGTGCGAAGGCTACTGAAAGCAGAAACCCGAATGTGTGGCATTATCAGGAAAAGCACTGCTGTACAAACTTGGGCGACCACCGGCAGCCTCCTCCATTCTGCCGTTCCCTCGCAGCTCACACAGGAGTGTATAGTGTTTTTTATCACAGCAAATAGAGGACTCTTTAGTCAGCTCGATTTTAGGATCCGCTTTAACCCTTTACAACCCAGATCGACATCACTTAACATGTGCTGCGGCCCTTTCACAAGTATTTAAACCTTTGAAATTTGAGCAAATTAGTTTGTTTTTTTACCCAAGATAATGCAGGAAAAAGGGCGATGATCAACATGGCAAGAAATGGCCTGTAATTTGCAACAAATTAGTGATATAGAAAAAAAATTGAAAGCTAGGGAAACGTTTCTTAAACCAAACTATATCTATTATTACAAAAATTGTTTATTTAAAATTATTTTAGAGAGTCTTAATATTTGTAAGCACTTTTTTTTCTGGTTGTTTCCTTGTTTTTGGTTTTGTTTTCTGAGTGACTCGGGGAAAATACATCCAAATACAAAATCCAAATCAACGATTATTCTAATGCTTTACGTTTTTACAGTTTCTGGCTTTGATCACTGGTGTAATTGCGGCAATTTTGATTCTGGCGGGCCCGCAGTTTTGGAAGACATGGTTTTATTCAAAATCACTACAGAATTTGACAGAGAAAAAAACAATCACCAATTATTTTTAACAAAAATGCAACTAAAAATTGATGTATTTTGTATATATTTGACTGTGAATTTATTCATTCATTGTTGTTATTTTTTACAAAATGTCTCTCAGCTGGCCTGGGAACGCCTTGGGATCCCGCGGGAAGAGCTGGACAAAGTGGCCAGGGGGAGGGAAGTCTGGGCTTCCCTGCTTGGGCTGCTGCCCCCGTGACCTGACCCCGGATCAGCGGAAGAAAATGGATGGATGGATGTTTTTTTTACAAAAAAATGGGTGATTTTTAAAGAATTCAGGCCATTTTTTGTTGCTGTTCATTTTTTTGGTAATTTTTAAAGAAAACATTTTCTTTAAAAATCATCAAAAAAAAAAAAAAAAGATAGCATTTATCGCAGCCAGAAACCGTAAAAACAGAAATCATTATTGGCTTTTAAAATTTCTGACAATCCTTGAACACCTCATGAAAAAAATGACTTTTTCGAAACATTTCTTTACTGGAAATTGCAATTTGCAAATTTCCATGACTCTTCCAGGTTTTTCATGACCATACGAACCCTGTAACTTGCTCATTCTCTTCTTCCCTTGTGTCTTTGAAAGAAATCAAGCCGGTTTGCTGAGGTCTCAAAGGGTTAACTCACAGTAATAGTGCTGTATGACAAACACACTGACTGAGAATAGCTCCCTATCAAATGGTGCTCATATTATACAGCGAATAACTGTGACGCATAGCTTCATAGGTGAATCCCTGTCCATGCTAAGGAGACTTTCACTTCCAATTTCAAGAATGCCACTCCTGGAAAAGTCTTTAATTACTCAGATCCCCCTCCTCATGATGGATTGTGATAAACCGACTTAAGAAATCTACCATGTTTTTTTTTTTCCGCCCTCTTTGCTTCATCTTTTGCGTGAAAAACCACGTTTGGAGTCAGTGGCAAGTCGCTCCAATCCCAAATAGAGTCAATTCTAACCCTTCACACACTCTTCCAGTCCTAGAAAATTAATACACTTTACTATTACAAGATAAAGCTATAGGGACATATTACAGCGGGCATATCTGCAAGCCTGTAATACCACAGAGTCAGCATTCAATAAAAGACATTTGCAACCAGGCATTTCTCACAACAACACTTGCGAAAGATTTAAAAGCTTCTAAATTAGGTGCAGCTCACGCACGAAAGGTGCCTGGTAAGCAGGGCGATACTTACTTAAAATGACAGAGTTGTTTATGAAGGGGGGTGCCTCCCTCGCTTCAAGGTGGCATGCAAGAGGAACAGTTTATGATCCACACACTGGGTTATTTAGCCTCAAACAGTGTGCATAATGTCGGCTGACAATCAGTGCACATAACTCACATCAGGCTTTAAGTGATCTCCCACTTCATAACATCACCCCGTGAATACTGATCGCCCTCTTATCATTTATCTGATGCAACTTGCTGATCCTGAGCTCACAGCTTTCTAATTTGCAGAGAAAGTTGGGGAAAAAAAGTGAATAAAAAAGCATTTGTGGTGCAGGTGTTTAACAATCCTTTGAGAGAAGAACAGAAATGTATTTGCAGTAACGCGCCTTTCACACTGTTGCAGCAGTTTTTTACGGCCAGGACAACTGCCCTTGGAGCCATTAAAAATTTAATCCAGCCAGCGTGTGCACATATAACATATCACCCGCTACAACAGCGACTGTCTGCGCTCAGACAGGAAAGCTGGCGAAAAGTGAAAAGAAAACAGAGCGGATGAGGTCGTTTTTCATCCTGTAACAAATCCCAAAGCATCTCTGGCTGCATACTTTTAAGAGAAAGGCCTGTGTTTGTGTTTGAAACACGCTTTGTAATGAGCTAAAAGATCATCAGTCACTCTTGTATTCACTCAGAGATGGCAATAAAGTGTGATACGAGTTTGGATTGCACCGTGCGTGTCACCTGAAGGACAGGCAGTGCTCATCAGTTAATCCCCCTCCGGACAAAAAGCCAGGGGGGCTGTAAAGCAGGTTTACAAGCATGTTTGTTGCAAACTAAAATCGGCTGTATTAAACCTGGTAAATCTGTCTCCTCCTGCGACAATAGCCATAAAACAGTAGAGTTTTACCACAGGGGCTTCAAGGTTGCACAAACACCCAAATACACTTAGCCGTGGCGTCATTAGGCCGCAGCGTCCGAGGCTTCAGCCCCAAATGTTTTATAAATTGCACCAAATAGGAAAACATATATGTATATGCATATAATTTCAAAAATAAGAATAGGCCAAAGTGGCTCTTATTTATTTATTACAGGAGGCTGGTGGCTGTTCATTTTTCCTCAAAGCTACAAATATTTTTCCTTAAGCCTCCCTGAGTGACTCGGGAAAAATGCACCCAAATCTAAATTCAACAAGAAATCCAATACTTCAGGTTTATTCAGTTTCTGGCTTTGATAAATGGTTTAATTTTGGGCTATTTTCTTTTGGTAGGCCAGCAGGTTTGGAAGGCATGTTTTCATTGAAGAATCACAAAAAAATTTTGGGAGAATTTTTCAAATAACCAAAAATTTTAAAAGAAAAACAAAATATCACCTAAACTGTTTTTAAAAAAAAAAAAAAAACATTAAACATTTTAAAAGAAAGGAAAAAAATCACATAACATTTTAAAAGACAGAAAAAACACCAAAAATGTTTAAAGACTAAAAAAAATGTAAGAGGAAAATCCCCAAAAAGTTTTAATGGAAAAAAAGCCAAAAATTTTAAAAGTAAAGAAAAATCACAAAAAAAAAATTGTCAAAAAACGTTGTGATGAAAAGTCCTGGATCAAATAACCTGTCCATACTTGTACTTGACTAAATGGACTTAGTTTAATTGTGCTACTTTTAACAAAAATACAGACTTTTCTTCCTAGCTCTAGTCAATATTTTTTTAATTTTAGCAGTTGTAAAGTATTCTGTTTCTACCCAGTACAAATTACTAACAACAAATATTATTTTAGCATCACAATTCGTAATTTAAGTTAAAAAAAAAAATCTGGGTAAATAAGGTGCCAGAGTGTGTACAAAAGCATCAAAATAGAGTTTGTTCATCACAAAGGAGGATTCCTGCCCAGACCCCCCCTACAGAGGTCTGGGCTAAGCCCCCAGTGTCCTCAAATCCTGGAGACGCCCCTGCTGCTCAGTATTCAGAGGTAACAATGAGAAACAGCTGCTGTTTCCAAAGTGACAAAGTCATTGTGAGATGATTACATTCTGCCTAGAAACACCGCTCGGCATCTTTATCGCGATCGTAACTCACTGCTGGCCACGCATCACTCCCAAAACTGCACGCCCAAACACGAGAAAGATGATGGAGACATTACAGTGTATTGAAATGACCTCCCGCATCAGAAAGAAAAAGCATCTCAAATTCCACCGAGGGAGTAATAAAAACACCAATTTCCATGATGAATAAAACGTTTCTCTTTTTGTTGTTGGTCCCAAACAGAGGGAAGCATCGCCAAAAGGGTTGCTACAGTGTAATCTACCTTTGGGCGTTGGTACATTAATTCCATTTTCATATTCAGTGCCCTCCTCCTCCCCCCGCTCACGCTCGGTGCCCTCAGAGCAGCAGGCGTCGAGGAGGAGGCCCGGGCCACTCCGAGGCCTGGGAATACCCCAGAGCCTGCACGCCAGCGCTACATAATTCTAGCCTGCCTCATTATTTAGCATGTCACCACTATTTTACATGTTAAAGCCCCTGCATCGCCATCTAATTTATTATCGGAATATAGAATGGGTCGGGCTGGAATGGGGTCACTTGCTTCGACGCGGCGTAGGAAATAAATTCACACAAAGTCAGTCGAGTCAAGGTGAAAACCTATGTCAGCAAGATGCATTTTGTCATTCTTTGGAAACAAGAGTGTTTGAAAGCGGTGAGACTGTTCCCGCAGCCCATCGACGTCGCCTCAGTTTCCCCCTCAGTTCACCGCGAGTATTTAACTACTTTAATCTTCACTTTCATGCAGGGGAAACTCAGGTTCCTCGCTGAAAGAGAAGAAGAAGAAAAAAAGAAAAAACTGAGCAGAGTCCTGCCAAGAGTTGAATTGGCTTTGATGAGATTCAGCTGTAATTATTTCTCAGCAACAACAATAAGGACAACAACAACAGAAGACTTAATCCGCCAGTGAGAGGGCCTGATTCTGCTTCCTGGTGACAGTGATTAGGCCTAATCTAGGGTTTTGGTGTGTTCATTGGAGAAATGTGATTTTTAATGGCAGCGTGTTTTGTTTTGTGTGAGTTTTATTTGCAGTAAATATATACGTTTATAGAACGCTGTGAAGTGCAATCCACATCTTTTGTGGTGGTGATATTCAGCAAAAGGGGGAGCAGCTCCGCAACAATTTATGATTTTATCGCATATTGTGATAAAAAAAAAACACAAAATACTGATTGTGGTGGGTTACCATTATCAGTATGATCATGAATATCAAACAACACCCAAGGAGACTGCTGGGCAACCAAAAACAAAAAGAGACTCAACAAAATCAGACTGCATATGAACTAACCTAAAGAAAAGCACATGATCTTAATCAATCCAATCCGTACCATACCGTACCATACCGTACCATATCGTACCATACCGTACCATATCGTACCATATCGTACCATACCGTACCATATCGTACCATACCGTACCATATCGTACCATACCGTACCATACCGTACCATATCGTGCCGTAGCGTACCACACGATACAACTTTATTGCCAATTTTCACTGAAATTCATTTTGCGTCCATCCTCAGACACAAATTAGACATTTAATTATACCGTACATACCTTTAGGAAACATGATGCCATATTAAATAGCTGAAAAGCCTAGCTTTTTGTGATTTTTTCTTTTTCACTAAAAAAAGATGTGTCCTCCTTGTGATGCAATAAAAACATTTGTTTTTTAAACCAATTGTAAGGTAAAGGTATTCGTGTATGTTTTAGTGCCATTTTAAGAGTTTTAAGCATATTTTGATGACTACTGTGATCATTTTGTTAATCATAATTATTTGGCCAGGATAATCATATCATGAATTTTTCATGTTTTCTAATGCCAAACTGCAACTAAATACTACTTTCGTCATCAATCATTTTTCTCAATTAATCACTCAGAAAATGTTCATGATTTGCCCAAAGGTCCTTAAACATCTTGTTTTGTGTGAGTTTTATTTGCAAATACATACATTTATAGAACACTGATGTGTAATCTACATCTTTTGTGGTGGTAATACTCAGCAGATATCAAGATGAAAAACATTTAAAAAAACACAATCAGCTGATTGTGATGAATTTCCAGCAGCACCCGAGGAGACTGCTGGGCATTCAAAAATAAAAGCGACTCAGAGATCACCAAAGATCTTAATCAGTCATCATCAGCATATTTCATATTACGATACGATACAATACGATGCGATGCGATGCGATGCGATGCGATACAACGTGATGTGATGTGATATGATACGATACAATGCGATTGGATACAATGCAAATTTGTCTTTTTTCACTGAAAGTTCACACACAAATTACACATACAATAAAACAAACCGCACACACCCTTAAGAAACATGATGCCAAATGAAAAAGTTGAAAAGCCTAGCTTTTCAAGATTGTGTGTTGTTTTCACTAAAAGATGTGTTCTCAATTTAAGGCATATTTTGATAATTAGCAATTTTTTTAAATTTTTTAAAACAGCAGTAAACATAAACTGTGGCTGCTGTGTGATTTTCCAGCACTATGAAGTACTTTTCATTTTACCTAAAGTTAGCCACATGCAGGTTAGCTACAGTATTTTACTGCAAACCTCACTATTAACTGTAGAATACTGCAATAAATTTAATGGAAATACACTGTTTGAACAGTAGTGACATGTAAAATGACTATTATGCAACTACAGCTGCCAGTAGCACAATTATTTACAGTGTAAGTGTTGTCTTTTCCTGGCTTTTAAGGCTGCTTTGTATCACATTAAGAGCTGCAATTTTCTGAACGATTCTATCTGTTCTACCTTTTTATCTTTACCTGCTTAGTCATTACATCCACATTACTGGAGATTATTTAACAGATCTCATTTTGTAAGAGCACAAAGAGTCAACCCTACAATATTGTCGCCATATCGATGTCGAGTTATTTGGTAAAAAATATCATGATGTTTGATTCCATATTGCCCAGTCCTACCTTAATAACAATAGATTCATCGTCTTTTTTAAGCTCAAATTTGCCATTTTCAGCCAGCTAATTGTGCATATTTTCACATTTTCTGCCTTTCAGACTGATAATAAACATAATATCTTTACCTTCAGGCTGTCAACCAGACAAAAAATGGTGACGCACATTTTTCAGAGTTTACTGAAATCTTATTGATTAAACAATTAATAGCAGCCCTACCTTAGATAATATCATAAATCTTTGAAGGGAGAAAAGAGCAAGGGGAAACAGGAAAAAATACTTAATTTGAAAACCATTCATCTTATTTCAAAGCTGGACCGACAATTTTTTATCTTATAAAAAACGACTTTTCTTTAACATTACAAGAGCAGTGAAGCACCTCCACAGTTATGTGCTCCGATAATTTTCTTTCACGATTGCCACAGCGGCAGCCCTCAATTCACCCCCCAAAAAAACGAACGGAGAAGCACAGCGGCTGGACTGGAAGTGGGAGAAGGGGAGAAGGAGAAAGGCCAGATGTCAGGGCGCTCCAGGAAGAGGATTGCTAAGCGGTGTGAACATTTTTCAGAAATGATGTTTTGTGCCTCAAACATCTTGCTTACAGCAGCAGGGTCTGATCCAAGCATTATGTGCGAATACATCAGTAGCCCTGGACCCCCCTCTCCACAGGCATACACACACACACACACACACACACACACACACACATACACACACACACATTTCCTAGTAACTGAAGCTGGCTCCCCTCCTCCCCCTCCCCCCGCCACCCTTCTTCTTCTTCTTCTACAGAAGTAAATTATCAAAACTGTGTTTGAAAGTGAATGAAGGGTGACTCGCTCTCTCTCTCTCCTTTCTCTCGCTCTCTCTCCCCTTCCCGCTTTGACATCTCAGTTTTTTTTTCTTTTTTTTTTTTTTCTTACTTGCCACCGTTTCTGGGCTAGGTGATAACTGCCGGTAATAGGATTAACATTGATTTCTTTTTGCAAGAACAGAGATGTGCCAGTTCCAGCTATTTATTGAACTGCCAGCTTTGAACTATGAAAACTGACTGCAGGAAAAGACCTAATGCAGCATTTTAAAGAAAAGAAAAGCCTCTGTGCAATTCTTTTTCTCTCCTCTCTCTCTTTTTTTGTTATTTTCTTCCTCCTCTGTCTTCTTCTTCTTTTTGTTGTTGCGGGATAAAAGAGGGAATCGGGTGCCTCTGTTCTAAGCTCTGGTAATGACTTTATTTATTTACTTTGTTGTTGCCTTTTTTTCTTAAACCTCACTAGTCAATATAGTTATGATTTGATCTATAATTTGTGAGTGTGTTTGACTTCTCTTTCACCTTGAAATAAAGATCCATATGTGCTACCTCTTTGTGTCGTGGCTGCAAAGCATTTCTGATATATTAAAAACATTTTAACGCCCTGATTCCCATAAAATAAGTTGAAATTGTATAATGTTTTATTAACATTTCAGGTTATTTAAATGCAGATCGTCGCTCCTTAAGCAACTCATATGCACTGAATGATAATTATTAATATTATGACTTTGTTTTATTACGATAAATAATTCATATTGTGATTTTTTTACCACTTACTCACTGAGTGTGACTCTCTTAATTAGCTCTGAATGAGTTCATTGATTACTGACTCGTGTCTATTGATGACGCCACTTAAGCAGCTAACAGCTAAAGACACACAACTCTTCTCTAATTAGTGACACAAGCAACTGCTGCATCATTATACTGCCTGTACTTCAGCCAGTTTGTAATAAAGTACTCTAAGTGTAGCTCAATAATTAACATATGTATACATTAATATATAATTTAACATCTTTTGAGGGGGTAGTTTAGGCTGCTTTATAGAATTACTGAGTTGCATTTGTAAATGTGAAGTACAAGATCTAATAAACAAGAGAAAATAAATGAGATAATACACTGGATTTCAAATTACAGTAAAAATGACAGAAATGTGTCAAAAACAGTTCAAAGCAGCAAAACACCTCAATTATTAGATGTTAAGCAAACACCACCTCATAATTGAGTCCACGCATATGTCAATATGAAGAACAAGATCTAAGGACGCAGAGAAAAATGTGAAAAAACTTTTGGATAAACTAAGATAAGAATGAATTCTTCAGATAAGAATTACTTTTTCAGTTAATAATTAATTGTTTTGTCAATGTAATGACCAAAAAAAAAGGGTTAAACAGTTCAAAAGCTGCAAACTGTCACATTGAAAGAGCTGCAACCAGTTTTTTTTGTCATTTGTGCTTAAAAAAAGACAGAAAAAAATAATATATTACCAAAACATCTGCTGTTTTCTGTCACTCCACAAATCGATTAATCAATGGTGATAATTTCTATTCTACATGAAACAGATTTTTATGTAGACTGGTTATGCAATGTCAAATCAGTTTTAAGGTTGAACTTACCCTAACCCAAGTTTTTAGCCAAATGTATGCCAGCTCCATGATATACAACACCTCACTGATCAGACGTGACACCACTGCAAACACCAGCCTCATCGCTGAATTTAAAGCATTTGTCAACATGCAGTGTAAGATCTAATAACCCAGAGATAAACCCGAGATTAGATAAAACCAGGATTTCAAATAACAATTAATACCTCAGTAAATTAATCAATTGATTTGAGCATAAAAATTACAGAAAACTGTCAAAATTGTTTAATTCATCTAAACTGTCACATTGAAGAAGCTGCAACCAGAAGTTTTTTTTTTGCATTTTTGCTTGAAAAAAGATGAATTTATTAACAGAATAGATGTTAGTTTTTTGTTGTGATTTAATTAATCAATTATAACATTTTCTGCATACGACAGAGAGGTTATGCCACGTCAAAATCAGTCTTAAGATAAGATGAACTTTTATGTCCTGAAGGAAATTTGTCTTGGGGAACGAAAGTGCTACACACAGCTGCACATGACATGGAGAGCATGTTATCACATGACCGAAAGTAAGGCAAAATACTGAACATACCTTATAATAAATTTAACATACTATATGACAATAAGCACCGTAAAAAGCCTAAAAACATTTGATCGTGAGACCATAATTAGTGCAAACTTAAGCATCTCAGTCGACCTCTTAATTAACCTGCTTCTCAGCTCAGTGAGACGTTAAGCTTAAGGTTAAAAAAAAATAAAGCTTTAATAAAATGATGCAAAAAGCTTCACTGATTAGATGTGATAGCACTGCAAAACACCAGCCTCAAATAATCAGGGTAAATTCAGAGAAATTTACCCTGAAGAAATAGAATAAAAAACAAAAATAATTTGGAAAAATAGTTTCTCCTTTGCTGACTTGAATAAAGCACATTTGCACCAGACTGAGATTGAGCGCGGCGTTGTGTTGCACCGTGCCGTGCATGACAGCAGCACCCCCACACACGTCTCTTAATATCAGCTCAGCTGAAACAAGAAACAACTACCACTGTCACTACAAATGCACCCCCCATCCAAACCAGACGCCTGTCAGCCAGCTAATGTCCCCTGACAAAACACGCCGCGAATTAGAATAGCCACAAAAACTGTGTGTGTGTGTGTGTGTGTGTGGTGTGTGTGTGAGAGAGAGAGAGAGAGAGAGAGAGAGAGAGAGAGAGAGAG
Organism: Plectropomus leopardus; assembly: GCF_008729295.1. Taxonomy (NCBI): domain Eukaryota; kingdom Metazoa; phylum Chordata; class Actinopteri; order Perciformes; family Serranidae; genus Plectropomus; species Plectropomus leopardus. Next base: position 36,930,591 of record NC_056465.1, read on the forward strand.
AGAGAGAGAGAGGTGGAGGGGGGGAAACAGAGAGAGAGAGAGAGAGAGAGAGAGAGAGAGAGAGAGAGGAGGAGGGGGGGAAACAGAGAGAGAGAGAGGGAAAGAACTCATCTGTGTCACAGCCTATCCCCTCGGGCAATCAAGGAAGAGAGAGGAAAAAAAAACAGTCATTAGCAACTGCTGCATAAATCTTCACTCAAACGGCGATTTGAGTGAAGATTTATGCAGACTCCTGACTGGAAATGATTTATTTATTTTAGCAGAGGCTGTGAGATCATTAACCTCCGCTGTGTCTCTGGGGAACGACATCTGCGGCCCCCCACACTGCTCAGACAAAAGGCCCCACGCGTCCCCTGGCTTCACGGCTCAGGAGGAGGAGGAGGAGGAGGAGGAGGAGGAGGAGGGGCCCGGCTGAGGGGCCTGTCTGTGGGCCAGAGGGGGGACGAGGCCTCTGGTGTACAAGCTGGATCTGTTAGCAATGATCAGGCTCACTTGTTGACGTCGCTTTGACAAATGAGGCTCGATATTTATCCGATACTGCAGGTTCATCTAACTGCTACATTAATTTATTTTATCCAACCTTTATTTAACCAGGTTGGATTAACAATCTCCTTTTCATGGGAGACATGGCTGAGACAGTAAGCAGAGAAAACACAAAGTTGCAGACAGTGACACAAATACCCCTTTCCCACCAAAATCAGCATGTGCATGCCGGTTTTTCAAACACGGGTAAACCCGCTTAATATAGGCACAAAACACACCGCAGTATACAAACGTGTTATCGGCATAAAAAAATTTACATCATGAGTAAATAAAGGTGGACCTAATACAGAGCCCAGCGGCACACCCTTGAGGGCAGACATAATATCAGAGCAAAGACCATCATACCTAATGCACTAAAACTGACTACTAACCCCTAAATTCCACCGGGTCTGTCAGCGGCATGTTACCGCCACAGCATGGCCTCCAGAGCCGATCGCAGAAAATGTAATCAATGCTCGTTATTCGACCAAGCGCACCTCGGAACGTCTCATCAGCATCCTAGCAGCGGCTCGCCGCTCTGCTGCGCGTGAAATACACGGTGAGTCTATTTTTGCTGCACACGGACAGCAACAGCGTCAAGCCACACAGAGCAGATTATACCAGGCAGGAATCAAGCAGCATTGCATACGGTCAACTTTCAAAATAAAACGCCTTGCACAGACTCTGGATTGTGTTTAACTTAACTAAAACTTTACACCAACAGAATCTGCTCCTTCTCCTCCCATCAGCCCTCTGTATTCTGGCCGGCAGGAGAATTAACAGCCACTGTGCACAACTTGTTTGCTATTTAATACTTTTTTTTATCCTTTTTACAAATTTTATTGCTGTTTATTACTTTTGATAGCCATTGCTGCTAATTATTTATTTGGATTGAATTTATTGCTATTGTAATGTGAGTGTTCATCGATGATAGCTGGACAACTCTTTATAAGATGAGACAGCAGGATGGAGACAGATAAATTCTCGAGCAGTGCTTTACTGTCCTCCATGCATGGCAGCAACAACTTTACTTCTTCGAACATAGTCACGTGTCACTGCGCTTACCAATCAGGAGCTAGCAGGACCTCAACAGGTAAACACAAGAGAATCAGCAAGGCAGATTCAGCAGAGAACATTAGCTGCTTATAAATATGCAAATGTTAGTATTTGAAAGTGTAAATGTGTTAATAATAACTCTGTAAACATAAACATGTAAATAGTTAGCTGCGTTCACATTGTGAATATATTTTTATCAAATTAACTTAAACATATGAATTAACTTTTTTCTGCAATATGAATTAACTTTCTTTTCTGAAGCTTAAACTATCATATGTTATATTTCCTTGTAGCCCATGTGAATCCAGGATACGGCTTTTAAAGAGCTTAATGCTCAGTCAAATTTACCCTGAATAAACAAAGGTTTGATGATGCTGCCACGGCAGGTGCTGTCCAGCCATCCAGCGGCATATAATAACACTGCGAACGGTTCTGTCAGGCAACTTTTTCAGCTGACGACATCCAGCGGTGTATCACGCAGACTCAAGGTGGCTTTTGGCGCCACGATCGTATGGAGAGAGCACTGCAAAAGTAGCACTTTTTAACGACTCTGGAATGAAAACGAGCTGGCCGGTAACATAACCAACACTTTGTGGGTTTGTCAAAAAAGTGGAAAAGTGTCATGTACAAATGTCCGTTGTTCACACAGTATGATGTGGTCCAGTCAGTGGTACTTCGAAGAAGCATATAGTTAATATAGTTCATATTTCCTCCACAATAAGTGAGGCAAATATGAATCTAATTATGACTCATGGAGACAAATTTCCCCCATGTTCAAACTTAAGAAACCTCAATCAAACTCTCAAACATTTCAACTTCTCTCCAATGCAAATCATCAACGAGCCCTTCTGAAACGACCAAAATGAGATGAAATCTCACTTACATTAATGATCACGTGAGATGATCCAATGCATATTTTTGCATGCTTTAATTTGTCTCAAGTTAAAGAACACGGCCTCTTGGCATTCCCAACATTGCGGATCAGTCGGTCTCCAGGTGCCATCACAGTCCCAGGGCTTCATGTACATCAATACACTGTTAATGACATGTACCACTATATTCATGTCCATCTAATTAGAAAAGTTGAGGAGGTCCTGTACAACTCCAAACTGATTCCTCGCGGCAGGAGAAATTAGAAGGGCGAAGCAAATGACAGTATAAATCTGAAATTAATCAGGACTTGAAGTGAACGGGGGGCAACGTGCGGCCTCACTCGTGCCTTTTTAAGTATGTGTAATTGAACACTTATGGCAATCTCAAAGCTGCGGCAAAGAGCATCTGCATTAACCCATTGCACCTGGAGCGGAGGAGGCCACATTAATTAAATAATTTCCCCCTTTCCCAGCGTCGTGATGCTTTAATTTCATTTGATTGCAAACGATCAGAATCTGTGGAGGACGGTATGGAAACGTATATGGAAGACAAGCGGGAGGGAGTTTGTGAGTTCACTGGAAGTGATGACTTCGCTCCAACCTTATCAAGCAAACACTTGAGAGCACAACAAATCAAGATTTTTATTGGGGGTAATAAACTCCAGCATCCAATTGGAGATGAAGAGTAGGAATTTATGAGAAATGTTAACGGTGGCATAATTTCCTCCCCAGATGGTGAGATGTTTGTGGATTTAATGTGATATAACCGTCTTAATATGTACTTTAAACGAAAGTTTAATCCTCTTAAGAAATAAATAAGGCAGCACAAGAAACATTTATGGACATCTTTGGAATTAACGTCCATTTGTCTCGTGAAAAAAAGACTAACAAAGGTTTTGATTTCATTGTAGAAATTTTTACTTTTCACTTGGAGCACTGAATTAACCCTTTGAAAACTCAACCAATAGGTTTGATTTCTTTCAAAAACATGAAGAAAAGGTAATGAGCATTGATTAAATATTTGCAAAAGGCAGCACAAAAAAGTGATGATGCTCTGAGAGTGACATTACTTATCTTGTGCTATGTTCAGATGCCTTTCACAAGTATTTAAACCCTTTAACCTGAGCAAATTGGTGTGATTTCTTACAAAACATGGGGAAAAGGAAACAAGCATCTTGGTAAAAAATGTTCCACAAACTGGAATAAGTTTGTTTTGAAAATTATTTTTATGAAAGCCAAGGAAAAATTGGGGGAAAAAAGCTAGAGGAAAGCAGTACCAGCCAAAACATAAAAACAATAACGAATTATCAACAAAAGTGAAGGACTTACAAAGGTATTTATTTCATTGTAGAAATCCCTACTTTTTACTTAAATCAACCCTTTGAAATGAAGTAATTAGCCAGAAATTGGCAAAAAAAAAATACAAGAAATAACAAAAAAAAAAATTAAAAAACAAACAAGACAAGAAACAAGAAAAGGTGCTTTAGTTATTATGTGTTATTATGATCATTATAAAGATTTTTTTCCTTATGTTTCTTTTTTTGCCCTAGCTTTTTTTAAAAACTGTTTTTAATTAAATGCCTTCTTTGCTATTTGTGAAACCTCTCTCGCCAAGATGCTCATGAACTTTTTTACCATATTTTTGAAAGAAATTGCAGTTGAAGTTTTAAAAGGTAAATCCCTCGACACAGCATAAAGAGAGTCTTAAAACAAAAGACATGAACCAGTTTTTTTTGTGGTTGGTGTGTCTGGTTCTATAAACAGCTGCAGCAACCAAAAAATAAAGAGAACAATGAACTATCAACAAAAATGGAAGCATGTTTCAAATTCAAATAACAGCACAGTTTTCTAATTTAATAAATGAAGTTGGGAAATATGCAGAATAAGTTAGAAAAAAAGGGGGGAGAATAATTTGGCATGGTGGGGAACAATATGGTATGGTGAGGGTAGAGGGGGATCAGGGATAAACAAACAAACCTTGACAAGGGCAGCGGTGGAGGATCAGCCTGGGGAGCAGCGAGGTCTGCGGTCGGGTGCAGACAGCCCTGTTTGAGAGGGGGGCTTGCCAAGTACCGACCCTGAACTGCGGCACTCTGGTGCTGCCTGGCTGCACTAAGCAGTGGCTGCCAGCACGCACTGATTTATCAGGGGGGCAACGCCAGCCGCCACCTCGCTCTCCCTCGTGCCCTTCCTTTATAAAGAGCCTCCCTGACGGCTCTGATAGTGCAATCAGGGCTACGGCAGAGCCAAGGCAATTTCTCCTTCACTCTTTGATAACCCCGTGCCTTATTGAAAGCCAATAGCAATGGCAGCAACAACAACTCAATTGGAAAGAGTTGCTGCATTTTGAAGGGGGAAAAAGGTTACGCCTTGACAAAATGAGGGGGGAGTGAGGGGATGTCTGCCTCACTTTATGTGAAAGAGTCATTGTCCTCCAACAGGTGGCGTGATTCCTGAGTGACCACGCTCCCTCAGCTAGCTCCTCACGGGGACTGTCAAATGTGTTTTTTTCCTTCCATCATTGAAATTCTGACAGAATGGCTGCAGTTCACACGACTTTCTGTCCACGCTGAGCAGAAAATAACCGAGTCTAAACCAGGGAGACTCCACATGCTTTGTTTGGGTCACTTTAGCAAAATGACAGGAGGCCAGGGGCCAGCAGCCCAACATACTTTTTCTAGAATTTCAGGACATTTCTTGGGTTTTAGAAAGTTTCTAGGATTTCAGCACGTATGTAGAATTTCGAGACATGTCTCGAATTTTAGGACATTTCTGGGATTTTAAGACATTTCTTGAATTTCAGGATGTTTCTAGGATTTTAAGAGGTTTCAAGGATTTTTGGACGTTTCTCAGATTAAGATTTTTCTCAAATGGACATCTCTAGGATTTAAAACGTTGGGATGCTGATCTTATTCTAAATTTTGAAGAAATTCCCTTAAGATGTTCTTGAAATAGCAATTTTACAAGAATGAGATGGATGCAAGGTCATAGTGAGCTTGACCTTCCGCCTATGACCACCAAAATTTAATCAGGTGATCTTTGAGTCTGAGTGAATGTTTGTGTCGAATATTAAAAAATTCCCTTATGGTGTTGATATATGACATTCATAAGAATGAGACAGATTAAGGTTACACTGACCTTGACCTTTGTCCTATTATCACCAAAATCTCATCACTTCAATCTTGAGTCCAAGTGAACGTGTGTTCAAAATTTGAAGAAACTCCCTCAAGGTGCTCTTGAGATATCGTGTTCACAAGAACGGGACGGACAATCCAAAAAAATATGTCCAGCCACGGCTGAGACAAATCAGGGAGACAACAAAATTATCTCAATTCATCCTGAGGGACAAAGGAATGTCTGTACTGGCTTTTCAAGACATTTCAGTCCAAACTAACACCTTGACACCATGACTAGAAGGAAAAAAATCACCAAAGTCATTGGATACAGAATCTAGGAACCCTAAATGTCTAAACAATATTTCATGACAATCCAACCAATAGTTGTCACTGTTCTTCCATTAACTACATGGTTGAGGGTTTAATTCCCACCTTCTCTTGTCCACATGTCCAAGTGTCCTTTGGCAAGTCCCTAAACATGAAGTCATACGACTGACCGACCAACACTGCTGTCTCTACATCCACTGCATGCAGCTTAAAACTCAATTTAACACAAAGAGCAAACTTTGTATCACAACGCCCTCAGTATGAGCTGAGGGCGTTCTGTTTGCATTTGTTCAAATCCTTCCAGACGTACAATCTGAATAGTTACGGGAGACATAGACGATGGTTATTCACAAGCCTCTGATAAAATATTTGGTCCTTGGGATGAAGCAGATTTGTATGAAAAGAAACACAAAGGCAGGATTCAGCTGATGTCCCATTGATTTCTTGAAAGACATTTCTTTCAAAACAGTTAACACTTCATGAAAATAAAAAGTAAAATAAAAACCATTCTTGGTAAACAAACACTTAATCGTTGGAGTAGGTCGGGGGTTTGTATTGAGGTCTCCATTGAATAAAAGCCTTGCTTGTCAGATTTTAACCATGCCAAAGCTGGTAATGCTGAAATGTAGTAATTGATTTTTGCTTATAATTGTTCTCTACTGCTTCAGTATTTCTAAGATCCTGAATTTCACTGTAATATTGTTCAAGGCTGGTGTAAACTCATCTGCTGTCAGCTGAATGAAACAACAAAAACAACTTAGTGGAGTATCTCCATTTATCACCATTGCCTTTTATTTACTCTGCACATTTTTTCCTTTCCAGATATGTTCGTCTGTGTAGGGCATTCAGTCTGAGGCACACACTTTTTTTCAAATGGGCATACTTTAAATATGATGTCAAAGTAAAGGCGTGCTGAAAAACTGCCAGAAGACAAACAGGCTTTGGCGAGGTTGGACTCAGACAGCCGGCTGACGTCTCAGAACAAGAGGAATTTGCAAAGGCCAGAGATCTTTGAGAGAGTGAAGCAGTTTCAAGAGATGAAGGGCCAGAGGACAACATTTTGCATGTCACTGAGAGGATGCAGAGGAGGAGGTATCAGAGAGTCAACAACTTCCAAATGATTATGGAATTACATAATTTTAAGGTATTTCAGAAGTTGCAGAGGATAAAAGCGGCGTGGCATCAACAGGTTACAAAGGCCAGACACGGTTTCAGAGTGTGAGGAGCTTGCAGAGGATGAGCTTTACAAGAGGATTGAAAAAACGCAGCATTTTGTGTTGTCGAGGCTTTACTGCGAGTACACCCACAGTGTTACAACTTGGCCTTTCCACGAGATGTCATGTTATTGCCTTGCCTTTAATGTATGTCACTTTTGTATTAGAGATCAAGGCTTCTGCTGTGATATAGGGAAAGAGCGGCCAAACAGTTGCACAAAACATTTGATTAAAGACAGAAATCAAATATATAATAATCTGATAACAAGAGATAATCTCCAAGGACCAGTATACAAGTGCTTCAGACTCCAACCATTCATAAAGGTCACGATAAATGTTCAACTGTAAGAGAAGCTGTAGTCGTTTCTGTCCTGCAGTTTTGTTTTCCTGGAATTTACCATTTAAATCATTAGAGCAGTGATACTCAACTTACAGCCTGCAGGCCAAATCTGGCCCCCGATAGGGTGCCGGGTCCCCCCCAAATATTTTGTTATTCACAATTGAAATAAAGGGATTCTGGCTGGGAATAGTTTTTGTACTTTTAGTATCCATTAGGTGTCAGAGTGCATAAAACAGCATCAAAATGGAGCTTGTTTATCAAAAAAAGTGGCTGTGGAGGATCCCTCACACAGCTGACAGAGGTCCTAACTAAGACACTAATGTCCTAAAATCCTAGAAATGTCCTAAAATCCCAGAAATGTGATAAAATCTTAGAAATGTCCTTAAATCCTAGAAACACTAAAATTAAAGAAACATCCTGAAATCCTAGAAATGTCTTAAAATCCCTAAAATGTCCTAAAATCCTTGAAATATGCTAAACATGTTAACATGTCCTAAAACCCTAGAAATTACCTAAAATCCAAGAAATGTTCAACTATCCCAAAACAAAATCTTATGTAAAATCAGTTTCACTGAAATGAATAAATTATAGGTTTTGGCTGAAAATATAATCTGATGGCTAAAAAACACTAAATGTTAACAGTTTTCTTTAATGACCACAATAAGTACAGTTTTATTTGATTTTGATCAAACGTTTTCCTCTGCTTATGTATATATCATATATATATTGTTATTGTAGCTTTGCACATATTTGTGTTCTTATATTTCTTATTTACATATTAGTTTGATGCATAGCATTTGAGCATAAAGCACCGTTTTATAGTTATATATTTCACACAATGTACATTTTCACAGATTAGAGCTGATTTTACATTCATGTCTACACACTTACATACTAAGCATATATAAATACTTTGTTAAATATTTAAATACTTACCTACTGTGTTGGTGCTTATTTCTACTTGCTATAATTCTCTGTGCTGACATCAGAGCAACTGGAACAAATCACAATTTCACCCGCGGATCAATAAAATATTTCTGATTCTGACTTTAAGATAACTAAAATTTAAAAAACTAAATTAATTAAACCTAGTTCAATGTCAACATTTCTTAGGTATTTGTTTTTTATTCTTTATTTTTGGGATTTTTATTACAAAAAGGGTGCCTCGGTGCATTTTGTGTCCACAGTTGTGTTGTTTTGACACACAGATCCCATCTATAAAGACACTGTATATGAAGTGCTTTGTGCCCATAATCTCACAATCTAAATGTCCTTTTCCCTCCCGGTGTAACAGTCACAGCTCCACGCTCAGATTCCTCAGAGTCAATATCGCCTCTCTTTTCCTCCAAGTGAATCTCAGCATCTTTCACTTTATGGTGCATCAGGGTCTGATATGTGAGCCAGCGACGGAGGCCGTCCCCGGACACAGAAACGGGCTTCAGACACTCCTGATGAGCTCAAAATATGACCCCAAGATCACCTGGAATTAGGGCGATTTAGCAAATTAAATCTAGCAATGCAAAACTGTCTACATTGTGAAAATCAAGTTTATTAGACCTGTACTTAAAGTTAATTTCCAGTCTAAAAGTATAAAGTAGATTATGGCTACATATGCTGTCTTGAGTCACAACATAAACTGTGATTGGTTACCACACACTCCTGCAATAATTCCCAACCTTTACTTCTTTTATTACTGAAATCAACTGTAGTTGTTGAAATTTAAAGAGTATATGAGGCAACGTTTTTGGAAGTGATTAGAGATCATTAACTCTGTTGGAAGACACACATGGTACATATTCAAGGGAAATGATATAAATCTATTGCTATTCTTTGTAAAACAAGGGAGCTGCTCAGCAGAAATGTCTGTATATATTGTTCTGCTCATTTGTAATGCCATACAATATTATTATTAGTATTATTTATAATACATTATTTGGGGAAACAAGTCTATAAAATTAAACTTAAAAAAGAGCTGTTAGTAGGGTAATACGTAAAGCTGGTGATTATGATTCTAACAATATCTTTTTTAGAGGATCCTACAACCCAAATTTTGTAGAGATTATATATTGAAAAACTTTGGAAATCTTTTTTTGAGTTGTAAATGAAAGCCTGCCAGTCTGTATTCATTTTTTTTGTTTTTTAATTGAGAGAAGGAAATTGTAATTTAAGAGGACTGTTCATTTTTTAAAAATACAGATGTATTTCAGTTTTGGAAGTCATTATTCTGGCTTATCCTTTGGCTGATAAAAGCAAACATAAGCTATTCGGTATTCCTTTTTCAGTTACTTATTGAAAACAAAAATGAAGCATGTAACCAAAACAAAATTATTCATTCATTCATTCATTCATTCGTTGAGTAAACTTAAGACCCCTTAGTGAGTAAGATTATGGAAAAAAATAAAATATGTTATCGTCGTTATGCAGATGACACACAACTTTACATAACCTCATCACCAGAGGACTGGGGTCCAATACAGGCTCTAAATGAATGCGTCGAACAAATCAACAATCGGATGAGCCACAATTTTCTTTAATTAAACAAAGAAAAAAGTGAGAAATAGTTTTTGGAGCCAAGGAGGAACAATCAAAAGTCAGCACTCAGCTTCAATCGGTTATTCTAAAAACCAAAGACCAATCCAGAAATGTTGATATAGTCATGGACGCAGACCTAAATTTCAACAGCCATGTTAAAGGGATAGTTCACCCAAAAATGAAAATTCAGTCATTATCTGCGCACTCTCATGCTGATGGAAAAGTTTAAAAGTCCACAAAACACTGCCAGAGTTGCACTCAACATTGTTGTGACCACAATTCAAACATTAAAAAAAGACACAAAATAAAAATGTCTCCGTACTGCTCATCTGAAGTAATCCAAGTGTCCTGAAGCCCCGACATGCCAAGTTGCTTTGAAAAACATCAGCGACATCATGTTTTTAACCTTGTTAGAGCCTGTCGCTCCGAGTGTGGGAGCCCCGTGAACGTGCATACATGAACGCAGCTCCTACACAAAATGCACCAACAAGAGCTCGTCGGATTTGCACACCAGAGTTTACATGCTACCTGGAAGCCTCACACACACACACACACACACACACACACACACACACACACACACACACAGAGAGAGAGAGAGAGAGAGAGAGAGAGACTTGTGGGGTTTGCAGCAGGAAATAAGTCCCTCTGACATATTTAAAACTACTGTGTAGCTAATAAGAACAACACTTTATTTTTTTTATCAAAAACACAGTTAAAATCTCCTACAAATCTATTTCGTTCACAATTGAACTATTAATTATTTATCTGGTTAAGTTTTAAGATGGACATGTTTTTAGCTAAAACAGCCACAAATCTTCAACCTATTCCATGTTGGATTTTTTCATACTGATCTGTATAATTATCAAGATGAGCTTTTTTGACTGAAACAGGGCCACAACTTTTCTGATGTACTTGGTTCATGGCTGGACTGCAGGCTGTAGCACAACAGCGTCAGTGAAAACATCAATAAACACAAAATTAAAACTGCCAGAAAAGGAAAGCATTTATATATGTAGCCTACTCAGCCATGGGAGAATCACAAAATCAAGGATAAATGACAAAATAAGCACAATCTCAGCAAGTCTGCAGTATCAGCCAGCAGTACGGGTCCACTTCTGAAACGCTCACGGATGTTCACGGTGGGATATTGAGCCGCGTGGAGCACAGAGCGAAACAGTGTCGCAGACGTTACGTCATTAACACGCTGCTGGTGGATTCAACGTGTAACAAAGGGACATATTGTCTCGATATTTTAGGTGCATCAACTGAAAACTCTTAATATAAAATAGTCTGACTTCTCGTCGCTCATTATCTAATCTTCTTTCAACATTAAAATGTGTTGTTAACAAGTAAATGCAGAATAAGGGGAGTTAAGTTATTTGGGAAGTAAAGTCCAGTTTGGATTATTTATTTTTTAAATATATATTCTGCGTGTTGGCGGACTGCGCCTCACCAGGTCCCGGGCTGAGCACTGATCCTCAGTTATTCCACATCTCTCTGAACTCGGCTGTCCCGCGGTGGAGCAGCCAAGCTGCCGGTTTGATCGACTTCAGGGGGCTGAAGGTCGGACCACAATGCAATTCTGAGGTGGAAATCCTAGGTCTTATCAGCGTGACCTTCAGGACCGCCGATACTACTGATTCTACAAATACTACAACCCTCTGCCTCCGAAACAGAGTCCCTGTGGCTTATGTTTAAGGAATTCTGTGAAACAAAAATACTCTGTCATGACTAATTGAATCATCCTTTTAGATTTATAGTCTTTCAAACTGCTGTTTAGATTGATAAAGTTATTGATGCAGGTTTGATTCCTGATCTCTGATGTCATGAATGTATTTTTTTTTTTAGTTTTTTTTCCTATTATTTTTATGATCTGATTTTGTGAGTCAGGATTCAGTCATTTCCACAAATTGATGTGTCCTTTACAGAGTAGCCTAAAAGTTTTTGCTGATTTTTGTTTTTTTTTTAGCAGCAGGGATGGCAGTGGCAATAGCAGCAGTTGTAGTGCTGACAGACTCCATTTTTATCCAGATGTGAGCCTCATTTAGCGCTCGAGGTCCATTCTTTTGAGAAAGAGTGCAGCTATGGTAACATACCGCTGTCAAGCAGCTGCTCCGTCCGTCAGCTGTGATCGCTGCAGAGCGGCTGCTTAGCCTCGCTTTCACCGTCTCAGAATAACTTTGTCACATTTTTACAACAACAATAGGCTGTCATCGAGGGAGCCGCGGCGTCAGTGTCAGTCCAACATTTCTGACTCCACTTTGAGAGCTTCCACAAGTGCAAACCAATCAGAGAGACGTTCCCAGTGCTCGCAATCACAATAACTCTGCCAGGGTTCAGATCGCTACCTGAGGCTGCCAATTCAGTGTCAGAGGAAACGCTGTGTCAGCTCAACAGGTGGTTGTCTTTTTTGATTTTTTTTAAAAACCAATTCAAAAAAAATGTGTAACAATCACTAAAAGAATTCAATGTAAAAAAAAAAGGTCAAAAGAGAAAAAATAATAATTTAAAAATCAAAGAAAAAAATTTGGAAGAAAAGAAACGCCAACATTTTTATAGGTTTCAGGACTTTTTCTTGCGACAATCTGTAAAGAGCACGTCAGTGTGTGTAAATTATGGTGGTGTTCCCACAGTTTGTCTGTGCAGATGTGTAAAAGCTGCAAAAAGCACACGATTTACTCATCTGTGCGTCACAACGCTACAGTCTGAGGATCAGCTTCAGGGTAACGCTGGAAATCTGCACGGCCTCCTTTTTCTGTAGCACCTATTTGTGAAACGTAGCAACAGCAACATTCATTTCTGTGCCTATGATCCCGGATAAATAAAAGGTAATGAGCTCCATTTTGAGAAAGACACTGACATGTCTGAAACAAAGCAATTAATACATGTTTGAACCAATAGATTATTATTACAACTGATAACTGACCCTTTGAAATATGAACAAAATTAGTAAAAAGTACGAGAAAATTACCTGAAAATGAGAAAACACAAACACACGCAAATAAGTGACCAAAAAGGGCTTAAAAATACTTCGTAACATAATAAGCAACAAAAGAAGAAATGACCAAAAACTAGCAAGAAATTAGTCAAAATTATTAAAAAAAACTACCTGAAAATATGTTTAACAAAAAAAAAGGCAGAAAGGGGCCATATCTCCACCTGTCACTGAGGAGTCAAACATATGATAAAAGTACACAAAATATTAAGTTAGTATCACTATAGAAGAAACTTCATGATCTGAAATTTAGGTGGGAAAAAAGCACAGATATCGAGATCGGCCAAATGAGTTGTACTATATCTGCATATAAGCTATCGGGAAGAAATCCAACATTGTGCTTTCCTCGATACCGGTTATTTTGTGATTTTTCAAATTAAAGTAAAAAAACAAAAAGTCAATAGACAGCCCCCAATCAATTCAAATAATTTCAGTTTTCAGTGAGAAAGACACGAGGCTTTCGTTGGCTGACGCGACGGTAACTAACAGCTAGCGACAATTTTGCTTGTAACAGCACATCAGTTTGGGTTTTGGATATTGTAACAATTTGTTTTAAATTGACAAATTATAATATTATGACTAATTGTTTAGTGTTTGGTGTAAAATTAGCCTGTGGATGCTAGCGGCAGCCAGGACCTGTTGCCATAGTAACGAAAAAACATCTGGGTCAGGACTCTGGCCGGAGAGGAGAGGGCAGGAAGATGTTAAATTGTAAATCTCAGATTGTTTTTAGCGAAACAAGAGGGTATAAATATGGAAACTAGGGGTCCACAGACTATCAGCTGCCTGATTATCGGGATCGATATTTAGCATTTTGCCAATTATCTGTATCGTCATTTTATTTTAATGATCGCTGACCAAATTAATCAATTAAATTGTGTAAAGAAAGCGTCCGTATGATAGGAACTTTTGTAAAACCTCAGGGAGCTATTTTTATTTATTTATTTTTCATTTAAGTTTTTAAATGAAATGTTGATGTTTTTAAGTTTTTACTTGACTTTATAATTCTATATTTAGAATTTGAAATATACCAGTTCCAAGTATCGGTTATCGTCTCATTAACTCATCAGTTTCAACCCTGAAAAACCAATATCAGTCAACCCCTAATGGTAACCTCTGGAAATTACCATTTTTAATTTAATTACAGCATGTTAAGTTTAATTTAGTGTAATTTTTGAACTAATTTAATGTTTCTGTATATGTACAAATATGACAAATTTTAGATAAAAGAATGTTTGAATACCTTTTGATATATTGAAATGGAAATGTGTTGATACTTTGTTTAATGATTCTAATAATTATATTTTTATATTATTCTATTTTTTTATACAATGCTGTGATTTTTATATACTTGTATTGTTATTGATTTGGGTCTTGTGGAACTGATAATTGTCTTTTTATCTATTCTTTTGGGATAAATCGCTGATATTTTGAAAATGTGCATACCCTGAGTCTGCTGTGATTTGTGGGTGCAACACAGGCACTGGCTGTGGCAGAGTTCAAAGGGTTAAAGGTCACACTAAACTTTAAAAGTGTTGAAATAAACTTGTTGAGGATAAAAACTGATTTGTGGCAACTCTTCGCATTGTCCCCGTCCCTATTGAAGTTCTCTCCAAATTTTCCAAAAGAGCAAATTGATGAGCCCTCTTAAAAAGTAATTAGGCCTCTTCCCGGCGTCGGGTGTCGCGGTGGACGGGGCTTGATGGCTGCGGTGGCGTCCTAATCCGGGGCGGCAGCTGAGCGGTTGATTTGCAGACTGGGGGCCTTGCATTGTGAGGGCTTTATGGTCCCTTTATGGTACGCCAAGAGACACCTGCATGGGCGATATGTTGCCTGGGACATTTTTCTCTCTCCCACTCTGTGACTCCTTTGCTTTTGTATCATTAGCAGAGCAAGGGAGCCGTGAATCACTCGTCTCACCCCCTTGTCCCCCCCATCTTATCGCCCCTCCATGCGTCTCTTGGCGTACCATAAAGGGACCATAAAGCCCTCACAATGCAAGGCCCCCAGTCTGCAAA